>NC_090378.1:119120847-119436847 GCF_036365525.1 Heterodontus francisci | reverse complement strand
ATACCCACTACATTGAAGTAAAGGCCTGCTCAGGTCGGGGAAAAAGAACCCAACCCAAACCAGACCGAACCACAGTGGACCCGAGCCCGACCTGGCCCGAGTCCCTCCGATTTTGCCCCAAGCCCGACCCGACCCGAGCCCGACTCGACCATCCCTTTCCTTACCTTCCGACTCGGAACGTCCAGGAAGCTGCAGCATGTGTGTGATGGCATCATAGAGACGTCACTCACTAAGTGCACACACTCAGTTTCCTTGCTTGACGTCCCGGACTCCCAGCTCAGGTAAGTTTTATTTAATTTTAATACTGACCAGAAGAGCAATAACCGTCTGTGTCCAGCCTGACCCGGACACGGACCCGAACCCGGCCCGATCTGAGCCCGAAAACTGGACCTGGAAGAGGGGCCCAACCCGACCTGAACCAACACATGTCGTCGGGTCCCGTCGGGTCCCGGTCGGGTCACAGGCCTTTACATTGAAGTCCAAATCATTGATATATCCTGCAAAAAGCAAGAGACCTGGTACTGAATCCTGCAGAACCCATTTGGAAACAGTCTTCCAGTCACAAAAGCACCCATCAACCATTATCCTTTGTTTCCTGCCTCTGAGCCAATTTTGAATCTATCTTGTCACTTTGCCTTGGTCCCCTGGGCTTTTACTTTCATGACCAGTCTGCCATGTGGGACTTTATCATAAACCTAGGTATAATCCATATAGACTACATCAAACGCACTACCCTCATTGACTCTCCTTGTTTCCTCTTCAAGAAATTCAATCACTGTAGTCAGACACAACCTTCCCTCAACAAATCCATGCTGACTGTCTGTGACTAATCCATGTCTGTCTAAATGAAGATTTATCCTGTCCCTCAGAGCTTTTTCCAATATTTTTCCCACCACCGGAGGTAGGCTGTAATTACTCGATCTATTCCTTTCTCCCGTTTTAAACAATGGGACAATGTGAACTGTCCTCCAGTCCTCTGGCACCACACCTGTAGACAGAGAATATTGGAAAATGATGGTCAGAGCCTCTGCTGTTTCTTCTCTTGCTTCATTTAACAGCCTAGGATGCATTTCATCTGGGCCTGGTGATTTAACCACTTTCAAACATGTTAAATCCCTTAATATCTCATCTCATTATATTAGTTTTATCTAACATTGCACACTCCTCCTCCCTGATTGCAATTTCTGTATCATCCCTCTCTTTAGTGAAAACAAATGCGAATCCTCCTCCTTCATCCACAGGTTACCCTGGTGGACCCAAATAGGCTCTACTCTTTCTTTCATTATAATCTTGCCTTTCTGTATTTCTAAAAAAACCTTCAGTTTTCTTGATTTTATTTGACTTGCCAATTTTTTTCATGCCCTCTCTTTGCTTTCCTAATTTCCTTTTTAATTTCACCCATACACTTTTTATACTCCTCTCGATTTTCTGCCTTGGTATCTGTCATTAATCTTCCTGTTTTACTTTATCCTCTCCTTTCAGCCCCTTGACATCCACAAGACTCTGGATTTGTTAGTCCCACCCTTTTTCTTTAAGGGAACATACTTGCTCTGAATCCTTACGATCTCTTCCTTGAATGCCTCCCACTCATCCAGCACTGATTTACTTTCAAGTAACTGTTTCCAATCCCATTTAGCTAAATCACATTTCAGCTTAGTAAAATTAGCTTTTCCCCAGTTGAGAACTTTTATTCCTGGTCTGTCTTTGTCCTTTTCCATAACTATTCTAAATCAAACTGAATTATGATCACTTCCATCAAAGTGCACCCCGTCCGATCCCCCTTCCACCTGCCCAGCTTCATTCCCTAAAATTTTGTCCAGTCTCACAATCCCTCTTGTTGGACTTGATACATACTGGATAACAATGTTCTCCTCAATGCATTTGAAGAATTCTGTGACCACTGAGTCTTTCACATAAACTCTACCCCAGTTAATATTGGGGCAGTTGAAATCCCCTACTATTACTGTTTAATTGTTTTTGCAATTCTGAAATTTGTCTACATATTTGCTCTTCTCTCTCCTCACAGTTTCAGGGTCTATAGCACACTCCCAGTAGTGTGATTGCCCCTGTTTTGTTCTTCAGTTCAACCCATATGGCAACATTTGATTATCCTCCGACCATATCTTCTCTTCTCACAGCTATAATTGTTTCTTTAATCAATATTGCAACTCACCCCCTCCTGAGATATCCCCATCTCTGTCTCGTCTGAAAACCCTGTAACTAGGAATGTTGAGCTGCCATTCCTGCCCTTCTTTCAGCCATGTCTCAGTAATAGCTATAATATCATACTGCCATGTGTCAATCTGTGCTCTCAGCTCATCAGCCTTATTTCCTCAACTTGTATTGAAGGATATATTATTTAGCTCTGTCAAACTCCCTTGTTTATTTTCTAACCTTCGTTTTCTCTGCCTTCCAAACACGCTGACTAATTTACTGCCTTCCATTTCCAACTTTACTTCTCTCTCTTCTGAATCTAATCTCAGGTTCCCATCCCTGTGCTCAGCTAGTTTAAACTCTCCCCAACAGCACGAGTAAAACTCACTGCGAGGATATTGGTCCCGGCCCTGTTGATTTGCAAACAGTCCGTCTTGTCCAGGTCCCACCTCCTCCAGAAGCAGTCCCAAAGCCTCAGGAATCTAAAGCCCTCCCTCCTGCATAATATCTCCAGCTCTATGTATTCATCAGCTCTATCTTCCTATTTCTGTACTCACTAACGCGTGGCACTGGGAGTAATCTGGAGATTAATACTTTGGAGGTTCTGCTTTTCAATCTCCCTCCTAGCTGCCTAAATTCTGCATCAGGACCTCATCCCTCCTTCTGCCTCTGTCATTGGTGCCAATATGGACCACGACCTCTGGCTGTTCACTCTCCCCTGTCAGAATGTCCTGCTGACTCTCAGTGATATCCTTGTCCCTGGCACCAGGGAGGCAACATACCATCATGGTAACACCTCTGCAGTCACAGAAGCACCTGTCTATTCTCCTCACTATCGAAGTCCCTCCCACTATTGCTCTTCAACTCTTCTTCCTCCCTCCCTGTACAGCTGAGACACCCATGGTGCTGTGGACTTGGCTCTGCCTGCACACCCCAGTGGAACCATCACTCTGACCAGTATTCAGAACTGAATACCAGTTAGAGATTGAGACGCACTCATGGGATCACTGTCCTGCATGCCTGGTCCTCCTTGTTCTTCTGGCCCTCACCCATTCCCCTCTGCCAGCACATTTTTAAACTGCAGGGTGACCACCTCCAGAAAGCTCTCAGCCTCGTGGATGCTGCATGGTGACTCCAGTCACTGCTCAAACTCCGAAACCCAGAGCATGAGCTGCTGTAACCGGTGACACTTCCTGTACATGTGGTCATCCAGGTCATGAGAAGTGTCCAGGATTTCCCACATGACACAGGATGTGTATTCCACAGGGCTGAGGTTCCCTGCCATGTTTTACTTTCTAGACTATTATCTAGAAACACTTAGAGCTGATCACCAGGTCTCGCTGTCTCCCGCTTCATCACTCAGACTGCTCCGTGTTTTGTCAAAGATCAGAACAGAATCTCTTCAGTCATTGCACTGAATTCCCTCAATCCCCAATTCTCCGAGTTAGGTATCTGTTGAAGCAGTACTCCATCAAGCTGGACTTGGTGCTGGGCTGCTGTGTGATCCTGCAAGCCCCTTTGAGCACTGGCATCCACAGCCATGATGGCAGCAGTCAGAGCCTGTGTGGCAGCAAGCTCAGATTACAATCCCACAGTCTGAGCTTCCACTGCAGCACTCAGATATTGGGGTGGCCTCTACTTGTACTGCAATTCACTCATCCATGTCTCTGATAGTCTGGAAATGTTAATGTGCTCACTTGTGTTTATATTAATCAAATCATCAGAGGAATTTGTAACAGCAATATAATCATGGAGCTTCAGAGGGCAATATAACCATTGAAACAGGATGATTTGAAGGGATAGAGAGGAATAAAGAGCCTTTGCTGGCTCCATGTGGTTATTCTGATATCACTTTTATGTATCTTTGATGTGCTCTGATTCAGTGGCAGTATGAATGGAATGTAGATGTAGATAAAGTAGAATGAGGATAAGAATTGTGAGTTAAACACTGCATGTTGTATTCATACTGGGTTGTGAAGTGTGATGTTCCTGAGAACACAGACTGGATTGTGAAGTGTGATCTACCTGAGTACACAGACAGGACTGTGAAGTGTGATGTACCTGAGCACACAGACTGGACTGTGAAGTGTGATGTTCCTGAGTACACAGACTGGATTGTGAAGTGTGATGTACCTGAGTACACAGACTGGATTGTGAAGTGTGATGTACCTGAGTACACAGACTGGATTGTGAAGTGTGATGTACCTGAGTACACAGACCGGATTGAGAAGTGTGATGTTCCTGAGTACACTGACTGGATTGAGAAGTGTGATGTACCTGAGTACACAGACTGAATTGTGAAGTGTGATGTACCTGAGTACACAGACTGGATTTTGAAGTGTGATGTTCCTGAGTACACAGACTAGATTGTGAAGTGTGATATACCTGAGTACACAGACTAGATTGTGAAGTGTGATGTTCCTGAGTACACAGCCTGGATTGTGAAGTGTGATGTACCTGAGTACACAGACTGGATTGTGAAGTGTGATGTTCCTGAGTACACAGACTGGATTGTGAAGTGTGATATACCTGAGTACACAGACTAGATTGTGAAGTGTGATGTTCCTGACTACACAGCCTGGATTGTGAAGTGTGATGTATCTGAGTACAAAGATTGGATTGTGAAGTGTGATGTACCTGAGTACACAGACTGGACTGTGAAGTGTGATGTATCTGAGTACACAGAATGCATTGTGAAGTGTGATGTACCTGAGTACACAGAATGGATTGTGAAGTGTGATGTACCTGAGTACACAGACTGGATTGTGAAGTGTGATGTATCTGAGTACACAGTCTGGACTGTGAAGTGTGATGTACCTGAGTACACAGACTGGATTGTGAAGTGTGATGTACCTGAGTATACTGACTGGATTGTGAAGTATGATGTATCTGAGTACACAGACTGGATTGTGAAGAGTGATGTACCTGAGTACTCAGACAGAATTGTGAAGTGTGATGTACCTGAGTACACAGACTGGATTGTGAAGCTTGATGTACCCGAGTACACAGACTGGATTGTGAAGTGTGATGTACCTGAGTACACAGACTGGATTGTGAAGTGTGATGTATCTGAGTACACAGACTGGACTGTGAAGTGTGATGTATCTGAGTACACAGAATGCATTGTGAAGTGTGATGTACCTGAGTACACAGAATGGATTGTGAAGTGTGATGTACCTGAGTACACAGAATGGATTGTGAAGTGTGATGTACCTGAGTACACAGTCTGGTTTGTGAAGTGTGATGTACCTGTGTACACAGACTGGATTGTGAAGTGTGATGTATCTGAGTACACAGTCTGGACTGTGAAGTGTGATGTATCTGAGTACAAAGATTGGATTGTGAAGTGTGATGTACCTGAGTACCCAGACTGGACTGTGAAGTGTGATGTATCTGAGTACACAGAATGCATTGTGAAGTGTGAAGTACCTGAGTACACAGAATGGATTGTGAAGTGTGATGTACCTAAGTACACAGTCTGGTTTGTGAAGTGTGATGTACCTGTGTACACAGACTGGATTGTGAAGTGTGATGTATCTGAGTACACAGTCTGGACTGTGAAGTGTGATGTACCTGAGTACACAGACTGGATTGTGAAGTGTGATGTACCTGAGTATACTGACTGGATTGTGAAGTGTGATGTATCTGAGTACACAGACTGGATTGTGAAGAGTGATGTACCTGAGTACTCAGACAGAATTGTGAAGTGTGATGTACCTGAGTACACAGACTGGATTGTGAAGCGTGATGTACCCGAGTACACAGACTGGATTGTGAAGTGTGATGTACCTGAGTACACAGAATGGATTGTGAAGTGTGATGTACCTGAGTACACAGACCGGATTGTGAAGTGTGATGTATCTGAGTACACAGATTGGATTGTGAAGTGTGATATACCTGAGTACACAGTCTGGTTTGTGAAGTGTGATGTACCTGTGTACACAGACTGGATTGTGAAGTGTGATGGATCTGAGTACACAGACTGGACTGTGAAGTGTGATGTACCTGAGTACACAGACTGGATTGTGAAGTGTGATGTACCTGAGTATACAGACTGGATTGTGAAGTGTGATGTACCTGAGTACACAGACTGGATTGTGAAGTGTGATGTACCTGAGTACACAGACAGAATTGTGAAGTGTGATGTACCTGAGTACACAGACTGGATTGTGAAGCGTGATGTACCCGAGTACACAGACTGGATTGTGAAGTGTAATGTACCTGAGCACACAGACTGGATTGTGATGTGTGATGTACCTGAGTACACAGCCCAGATTGTGAAGAGTGATGTACCTGAGTACACAGACTGGATTGTGAAGTGTGATGTACCTGAGTACACAGACTGGATTGTGAAGTGTGATGTACCTGAGTACACAGACTGGATTGTGAAGTGTGATGTACCTGAGTACATAGCCCGGATTGTGAAGAGTGATGTACCTGTGTACACAGACTGCATTACGAAGTGTGATGTACCTGAGTACACAGACTGGATTGTGAAGTGTGATGAATCTGTGTACACAGACTGGATTGCGAAGTGTGATGTACCTGAGTACACAGTCTGGTTTGTTAGGTGTTATATACCTGAGTACACAGACCGGATTGAGAAGTGTGATGTTCCTGAGTACACTGACTGGATTGAGAAGTGTGATGTACCTGAGTACACAGACTGAATTGTGAAGTGTGATGTACCTGAGTACACAGACTGGATTTTGAAGTGTGATGTTCCTGAGTACACAGACTGGATTGTGAAGTGTGATGCACCTGAGTGCACAGACCGGATTGAGAAGTGTGATGTTCCTGAGTACACTGACTGGATTGAGAAGTGTGATATACCTGAGTACACAGACTAGATTGTGAAGTGTGATGTTCCTGAGTACACAGCCTGGATTGTGAAGTGTGATGTACCTGAGTACACAGACTGGATTGTGAAGTGTGAAGTACCTGAGTACACAGACCGGATTGTTTTAGTGTGATGTATCTGAGTACACATAATGGATTGTGAAGTGTGATGTACCTGAGTACACAGTCTGGATTGTGAAGTGTGATGTACCTGAGTACACAGAACGGATTGTGAAGTGTGATGTATCTGAGTACACAGAATGGATTGTGAAGTGTGATGTACCTGAGTACACAGAATGGATTGTGAAGTGTGATGTACCTGAGTACACAGAATGGATTGCGAAGTGTGATGTACCTGAGTACAAAGATTGGATTGTGAAGTGTGATGTACCTGAGTACACAGAATGGATTGTGAAGTGTGATGTACCTGAGTACACAGACTGGTTTGTGAAGTGTGATGTACCTGTGTACACAGACTGGATTGTGAAGTGTGATGTATCTGAGTACACAGTCTGGACTGTGAAGTGTGATGTACCTGAGTACACAGACTGGATTGTGAAGTGTGATGTACCTGAGTATACAGACTGGATTGTGAAGTGTGATGTATCTGAGTACACAGACTGGATTGTGAAGAGTGATGTACCTGAGTATACAGAATGGATTGTGAAGTGTGATGTACCTGAGTACACAGTCTGGTTTGTGAAGTGTGATGTACCTGTGTACACAGACTGGATTGTGAAGTGTGATGTATCTGAGTACACAGTCTGGACTGTGAAGTGTGATGTACCTGAGTACACAGACTGGATTGTGAAGTGTGATGTACCTGAGTATACTGACTGGATTGTGAAGTGTGATGTATCTGAGTACACAGACTGGATTGTGAAGAGTGATGTACCTGAGTACTCAGACAGAATTGTGAAGTGTGATGTACCTGAGTACACAGACTGGATTGTGAAGCGTGATGTACCCGAGTACACAGACTGGATTGTGAAGTGTGATGTACCTGAGTACACAGACCGGATTGTTTTAGTGTGATGTATCTGAGTACAAAGATTGGATTGTGAAGTGTGATGTACCTGAGTACACAGACTGGACTGTGAAGTGTGATGTATCTGAGTACACAGAATGCATTGTGAAGTGTGATGTACCTGAGTACACAGAATGGATTGTGAAGTGTGATGTACCTGAGTACACAGTCTGGTTTGTGAAGTGTGATGTACCTGTGTACACAGACTGGATTGTGAAGTGTGATGTATCTGAGTACACAGTCTGGACTGTGAAGTGTGATGTACCTGAGTACACAGACTGGATTGTGAAGTGTGATGTACCTGAGTATACTGACTGGATTGTGAAGTGTGATGTATCTGAGTACACAGACTGGATTGTGAAGAGTGATGTACCTGAGTACTCAGACAGAATTGTGAAGTGTGATGTACCTGAGTACACAGACTGGATTGTGAAGCGTGATGTACCCGAGTACACAGACTGGATTGTGAAGTGTGATGTACCTGAGTACACAGAATGGATTGTGAAGTGTGATGTACCTGAGTACACAGACCGGATTGTGAAGTGTGATGTATCTGAGTACACAGATTGGATTGTGAAGTGTGATATACCTGAGTACACGGTCTGGTTTGTGAAGTGTGATGTACCTGTGTACACAGACTGGATTGTGAAGTGTGATGGATCTGAGTACACAGACTGGACTGTGAAGTGTGATGTACCTGAGTACACAGACTGGATTGTGAAGTGTGATGTACCTGAGTATACAGACTGGATTGTGAAGTGTGATGTACCTGAGTACACAGACTGGATTGTGAAGTGTGATGTACCTGAGTATACTGACTGGATTGTGAAGTGTGATGTATCTGAGTACACAGACTGGATTGTGAAGAGTGATGTACCTGAGTACTCAGACAGAATTGTGAAGTGTGATGTACCTGAGTACACAGACTGGATTGTGAAGCGTGATGTACCCGAGTACACAGACTGGATTGTGAAGTGTGATGTACCTGAGTACACAGACCGGATTGTTTTAGTGTGATGTATCTGAGTACAAAGATTGGATTGTGAAGTGTGATGTACCTGAGTACACAGACTGGACTGTGAAGTGTGATGTATCTGAGTACACAGAATGCATTGTGAAGTGTGATGTACCTGAGTACACAGAATGGATTGTGAAGTGTGATGTACCTGAGTACACAGTCTGGTTTGTGAAGTGTGATGTACCTGTGTACACAGACTGGATTGTGAAGTGTGATGTATCTGAGTACACAGTCTGGACTGTGAAGTGTGATGTACCTGAGTACACAGACTGGATTGTGAAGTGTGATGTACCTGAGTATACTGACTGGATTGTGAAGTGTGATGTATCTGAGTACACAGACTGGATTGTGAAGAGTGATGTACCTGAGTACTCAGACAGAATTGTGAAGTGTGATGTACCTGAGTACACAGACTGGATTGTGAAGCGTGATGTACCCGAGTACACAGACTGGATTGTGAAGTGTGATGTACCTGAGTACACAGAATGGATTGTGAAGTGTGATGTACCTGAGTACACAGACCGGATTGTGAAGTGTGATGTATCTGAGTACACAGATTGGATTGTGAAGTGTGATATACCTGAGTACACGGTCTGGTTTGTGAAGTGTGATGTACCTGTGTACACAGACTGGATTGTGAAGTGTGATGGATCTGAGTACACAGACTGGACTGTGAAGTGTGATGTACCTGAGTACACAGACTGGATTGTGAAGTGTGATGTACCTGAGTATACAGACTGGATTGTGAAGTGTGATGTACCTGAGTACACAGACTGGATTGTGAAGTGTGATGTACCTGAGTACAGAGACAGAATTGTGAAGTGTGATGTACCTGAGTACACAGACTGGATTGTGAAGCGTGATGTACCCGAGTACACAGACTGGATTGTGAAGTGTAATGTACCTGAGCACACAGACTGGATTGTGATGTGTGATGTACCTGAGTACACAGCCCAGATTGTGAAGAGTGATGTACCTGAGTACACAGACTGGATTGTGAAGTGTGATGTACCTGAGTACACAGACCGGATTGTGAAGTGTGATGTACCTGAGTACACAGACTGGATTGTGAAGTGTGATGTACCTGAGTACATAGCCCGGATTGTGAAGAGTGATGTACCTGTGTACACAGACTGCATTACGAAGTGTGATGTACCTGAGTACACAGACTGGATTGTGAAGTGTGATGAATCTGTGTACACAGACTGGATTGCGAAGTGTGATGTACCTGAGTACACAGTCTGGTTTGTTAGGTGTTATATACCTGAGTACACAGACCGGATTGAGAAGTGTGATGTTCCTGAGTACACTGACTGGATTGAGAAGTGTGATGTACCTGAGTACACAGACTGAATTGTGAAGTGTGATGTACCTGAGTACACAGACTGGATTTTGAAGTGTGATGTTCCTGAGTACACAGACTGGATTGTGAAGTGTGATGCACCTGAGTGCACAGACCGGATTGAGAAGTGTGATGTTCCTGAGTACACTGACTGGATTGAGAAGTGTGATATACCTGAGTACACAGACTAGATTGTGAAGTGTGATGTTCCTGAGTACACAGCCTGGATTGTGAAGTGTGATGTACCTGAGTACACAGACTGGATTGTGAAGTGTGAAGTACCTGAGTACACAGACCGGATTGTTTTAGTGTGATGTATCTGAGTACACAGAATGGATTGTGAAGTGTGATGTACCTGAGTACACAGTCTGGATTGTGAAGTGTGATGTACCTGAGTACACAGAACGGATTGTGAAGTGTGATGTATCTGAGTACACAGAATGGATTGTGAAGTGTGATGTACCTGAGTACACAGAATGGATTGTGAAGTGTGATGTACCTGAGTACACAGAATGGATTGCGAAGTGTGATGTACCTGAGTACAAAGATTGGATTGTGAAGTGTGATGTACCTGAGTACACAGAATGGATTGTGAAGTGTGATGTACCTGAGTACACAGACTGGTTTGTGAAGTGTGATGTACCTGTGTACACAGACTGGATTGTGAAGTGTGATGTATCTGAGTACACAGTCTGGACTGTGAAGTGTGATGTACCTGAGTACACAGACTGGATTGTGAAGTGTGATGTGCCTGAGTATACAGACTGGATTGTGAAGTGTGATGTATCTGAGTACACAGACTGGATTGTGAAGAGTGATGTACCTGAGTATACAGAATGGATTGTGAAGTGTGATGTACCTGAGTACACAGTCTGGTTTGTGAAGTGTGATGTACCTGTGTACACAGACTGGATTGTGAAGTGTGATGTATCTGAGTACACAGTCTGGACTGTGAAGTGTGATGTACCTGAGTACACAGACTGGATTGTGAAGTGTGATGTACCTGAGTATACTGACTGGATTGTGAAGTGTGATGTATCTGAGTACACAGACTGGATTGTGAAGAGTGATGTACCTGAGTACTCAGACAGAATTGTGAAGTGTGATGTACCTGAGTACACAGACTGGATTGTGAAGCGTGATGTACCCGAGTACACAGACTGGATTGTGAAGTGTGATGTACCTGAGTACACAGACCGGATTGTTTTAGTGTGATGTATCTGAGTACAAAGATTGGATTGTGAAGTGTGATGTACCTGAGTACACAGACTGGACTGTGAAGTGTGATGTATCTGAGTACACAGAATGCATTGTGAAGTGTGATGTACCTGAGTACACAGAATGGATTGTGAAGTGTGATGTACCTGAGTACACAGTCTGGTTTGTGAAGTGTGATGTACCTGTGTACACAGACTGGATTGTGAAGTGTGATGTATCTGAGTACACAGTCTGGACTGTGAAGTGTGATGTACCTGAGTACACAGACTGGATTGTGAAGTGTGATGTACCTGAGTATACTGACTGGATTGTGAAGTGTGATGTATCTGAGTACACAGACTGGATTGTGAAGAGTGATGTACCTGAGTACTCAGACAGAATTGTGAAGTGTGATGTACCTGAGTACACAGACTGGATTGTGAAGCGTGATGTACCCGAGTACACAGACTGGATTGTGAAGTGTGATGTACCTGAGTACACAGAATGGATTGTGAAGTGTGATGTACCTGAGTACACAGACCGGATTGTGAAGTGTGATGTATCTGAGTACACAGATTGGATTGTGAAGTGTGATATACCTGAGTACACGGTCTGGTTTGTGAAGTGTGATGTACCTGTGTACACAGACTGGATTGTGAAGTGTGATGGATCTGAGTACACAGACTGGACTGTGAAGTGTGATGTACCTGAGTACACAGACTGGATTGTGAAGTGTGATGTACCTGAGTATACAGACTGGATTGTGAAGTGTGATGTACCTGAGTACACAGACTGGATTGTGAAGTGTGATGTACCTGAGTACAGAGACAGAATTGTGAAGTGTGATGTACCTGAGTACACAGACTGGATTGTGAAGCGTGATGTACCCGAGTACACAGACTGGATTGTGAAGTGTAATGTACCTGAGCACACAGACTGGATTGTGATGTGTGATGTACCTGAGTACACAGCCCAGATTGTGAAGAGTGATGTACCTGAGTACACAGACTGGATTGTGAAGTGTGATGTACCTGAGTACACAGACCGGATTGTGAAGTGTGATGTACCTGAGTACACAGACTGGATTGTGAAGTGTGATGTACCTGAGTACATAGCCCGGATTGTGAAGAGTGATGTACCTGTGTACACAGACTGCATTACGAAGTGTGATGTACCTGAGTACACAGACTGGATTGTGAAGTGTGATGTATCTGTGTACACAGACTGGATTGCGAAGTGTGATGTACCTGAGTACACAGTCTGGTTTGTTAAGTGTTATATACCTGAGTACACAGACCGGATTGAGAAGTGTGATGTTCCTGAGTACACTGACTGGATTGAGAAGTGTGATGTACCTGAGTACACAGACTGAATTGTAAAGTGTGATGTACCTGAGTACACAGACTGGATTTTGAAGTGTGATGTTCCTGAGTACACAGACTGGATTGTGAAGTGTGATGCACCTGAGTACACAGACCGGATTGAGAAGTGTGATGTTCCTGAGTACACTGACTGGATTGAGAAGTGTGATATACCTGAGTACACAGACTAGATTGTGAAGTGTGATGTTCCTGAGTACACAGCCTGGATTGTGAAGTGTGATGTACCTGAGTACACAGACTGGATTGTGAAGTGTGATGTACCTGAGTACACAGACCGGATTGTTTTAGTGTGATGTATCTGAGTACACAGAATGGATTGTGAAGTGTGATGTACCTGAGTACACAGTCTGGATTGTGAAGTGTGATGTACCTGAGTACACAGAACGGATTGTGAAGTGTGATGTATCTGAGTACACAGAATGGATTGTGAAGTGTGATGTACCTGAGTACACAGAATGGATTGTGAAGTGTGATGTACCTGAGTACACAGAATGGATTGCGAAGTGTGATGTACCTGAGTACAAAGATTGGATTGTGAAGTGTGATGTACCTGAGTACACAGAATGGATTGTGAAGTGTGATGTACCTGAGTACACAGACTGGTTTGTGAAGTGTGATGTCCCTGTGTACACAGACTGGATTGTGAAGTGTGATGTACCTGAGTACACAGACTGGATTGTGAAGTGTGATGTACCTGAGTACACAGACTGGATTGTGAAGTGTGATGTATCTGAGTACACAGACTGGATTGTGAAGTGTGATGTATCTGAGTACACAGTCTGGACTGTGAAGTGTGATGTACCTGAGTACACAGACTGGATTGTGAAGTGTGATGTACCTGAGTATACAGACTGGATTGTGAAGTGTGATGTATCTGAGTACACAGACTGGATTGTGATGAGTGATGTACCTGAGTACTCAGACAGAATTGTGAAGTGTGATGTACCTGAGCACACAGACTGGATTCGTGAAGCGTGATGTACCTGAGTACTCAGACAGAATTGTGAAGTGTGATGTACCTGAGTACACAGACTGGATTGTGAAGTGTGATGTACCTGAGTACTCAGACAGAATGGTGAAGTGTGATGTACCTGAGTGCACAGACAGGATTCTGAAGTGTGATGTACCTGAGTACACAGAATGGATTGTGAAGTGTGATGTATCTGAGTACACAGACCGGATTGTGAAGTGTGATGTATCTGAGTACACAGAATGGATTGTGAAGTGTGATGTACCTGAGTACACAGAATGGATTGCGAAGTGTGATGTACCTGAGTACAAAGATTGGATTGTGAAGTGTGATGTACCTGAGTACACAGAATGGATTGTGAAGTGTGATGTACCTGAGTACACAGACTGGTTTGTGAAGTGTGATGTACCTGTGTACACAGACTGGATTGTGAAGTGTGATGTACCTGAGTACACAGACTGGATTGTGAAGTGTGATGTACCTGAGTACACAGACTGGATTGTGAAGTGTGATGTATCTGAGTACACAGACTGGATTGTGAAGTGTGATGTATCTGAGTACACAGTCTGGACTGTGAAGTGTGATGTACCTGAGTACACAGACTGGATTGTGAAGTGTGATGTACCTGAGTATACAGACTGGATTGTGAAGTGTGATGTATCTGAGTACACAGACTGGATTGTGAAGAGTGATGTACCTGAGTACTCAGACAGAATTGTGAAGTGTGATGTACCTGAGCACACAGACTGGATTCGTGAAGCGTGATGTACCTGAGTACTCAGACAGAATTGTGAAGTGTGATGTACCTGAGTACACAGACTGGATTGTGAAGTGTGATGTACCTGAGTACTCAGACAGAATGGTGAAGTGTGATGTACCTGAGTGCACAGACAGGATTGTGAAGTGTGATGTACCTGAGTACACAGAATGGATTGTGAAGTGTGATGTACCTGAGTACACAGACCGGATTGTGAAGTGTGATGTATCTGAGTACACAGATTGGATTGTGAAGTGTGATGTACCTGAGTACACAGTCTGGTTTGTGAAGTGTGATGTACCTGTGTACACAGACTGGATTGTGAAGTGTGATGTATCTGAGTACACAGACTGGACTGTGAAGTGTGATGTTCCTGAGTGCACAGACAGGATTGTGAAGTGTGATGTACCTGTGTACACAGACTGGATTGTGAAGTGTGATGTTCCTGAGTGCACAGACAGGATTGTGAAGTGTGATGTACCTGAGTACACAGACTGGATTGTGAAGTGTGATGTACCTGTGTACACAGACTGGATTGTGAAGTGTGATGTACCTGAGTACACAGACTGGATTGTGAAGTGTGATGTACCTGTGTACACAGACTGGATTGTGAAGTGTGATGTACCTGTGTACACAGACTGGATTGTGAAGTGTGATGTACCTGAGTACACAGACTGGATTGTGAAGTGTGATGTACCTGAGTACTCAGACTGGATTGCGAAGTGTGATGTACCTCAGTACACAGACTGGATTGTGATGTGTGATGTACCTGAGTACACAGACTGGATTGTGAAGTGTGATGTACCTGAGTACTGAGACTGGATTGCGAAGTGTGATGTACCTCAGTACACAGACTGGATTGTGAAGTGTGATGTACCTGTGTACACAGACTGGATTGTGAAGTGTGATGTTCCTGAGTGCACAGACTGGATTGTGAAGTGTGATGTACCTGAGTACACAGACTGGATTGTGAAGTGTGACGTACCTGAGTACACAGACCGGATTGTGAAGTGTGATGTACCTGAGTACACAGACTGGATTGTGAAGTGTGATGTACCTGAGTACATAGCCCGGATTGTGAAGAGTGATGTACCTGTGTACACAGACTGCATTGCGAAGTGTGATGTACCTGAGTACACAGACTGGATTGTGAAGTGTGATGTATCTGTGTACACAGACTGGATTGCGAAGTGTGATGTACCTGAGTACACAGTCTGGTTTGTGAAGTGTTATATACCTGAGTACGCAGACTGGATTGTGAAGTCTGATGTACCTGAGTACACAGACTGGATTGTGAAGTGTGATGTACCTGAGTACACAGACTGGATTGTGAAGTGTCATGTACCTGAGTACACAGACTGGATTGTGAAGTGTGATGTACCTGAGTGCAGAGACCGGATTGTGAAGTGTGATGTATCTGAGTACACAGTTTGGTTTGTGAAGTGTGATGTACCTGAGTTCACGGACTGGATTGTGAAGCGTGATGTACCCGAGTACACAGACTGGATTGTGAAGTGTAATGTACCTGAGCACACAGACTGGATTGTGAAGTGTGATGTACCTGAGTACACAGACTGGATTGTGAAGTGTGATGTATCTGAGTACACAGTCTGGACTGTGAAGTGTGATGTACCTGAGTACACAGACTGGATTGTGAAGTGTGATGTACCTGAGTATACAGACTGGATTGTGAAGTGTGATGTATCTGAGTACACAGACTGGATTGTGAAGAGTGATGTACCTGAGTACTCAGACAGAATTGTGAAGTGTGATGTACCTGAGCACACAGACTGGATTCGTGAAGCGTGATGTACCTGAGTACTCAGACAGAATTGTGAAGTGTGATGTACCTGAGTACACAGACTGGATTGTGAAGTGTGATGTACCTGAGTACTCAGACAGAATGGTGAAGTGTGATGTACCTGAGTGCACAGACAGGATTGTGAAGTGTGATGTACCTGAGTACACAGAATGGATTGTGAAGTGTGATGTACCTGAGTACACAGACCGGATTGTGAAGTGTGATGTATCTGAGTACACAGATTGGATTGTGAAGTGTGATGTACCTGAGTACACAGTCTGGTTTGTGAAGTGTGATGTACCTGTGTACACAGACTGGATTGTGAAGTGTGATGTATCTGAGTACACAGACTGGACTGTGAAGTGTGATGTTCCTGAGTGCACAGACAGGATTGTGAAGTGTGATGTACCTGTGTACACAGACTGGATTGTGAAGTGTGATGTTCCTGAGTGCACAGACAGGATTGTGAAGTGTGATGTACCTGAGTACACAGACTGGATTGTGAAGTGTGATGTACCTGTGTACACAGACTGGATTGTGAAGTGTGATGTACCTGAGTACACAGACTGGATTGTGAAGTGTGATGTACCTGTGTACACAGACTGGATTGTGAAGTGTGATGTACCTGTGTACACAGACTGGATTGTGAAGTGTGATGTACCTGAGTACACAGACTGGATTGTGAAGTGTGATGTACCTGAGTACTCAGACTGGATTGCGAAGTGTGATGTACCTCAGTACACAGACTGGATTGTGATGTGTGATGTACCTGAGTACACAGACTGGATTGTGAAGTGTGATGTACCTGAGTACTGAGACTGGATTGCGAAGTGTGATGTACCTCAGTACACAGACTGGATTGTGAAGTGTGATGTACCTGTGTACACAGACTGGATTGTGAAGTGTGATGTTCCTGAGTGCACAGACTGGATTGTGAAGTGTGATGTACCTGAGTACACAGACTGGATTGTGAAGTGTGACGTACCTGAGTACACAGACCGGATTGTGAAGTGTGATGTACCTGAGTACACAGACTGGATTGTGAAGTGTGATGTACCTGAGTACATAGCCCGGATTGTGAAGAGTGATGTACCTGTGTACACAGACTGCATTGCGAAGTGTGATGTACCTGAGTACACAGACTGGATTGTGAAGTGTGATGTATCTGTGTACACAGACTGGATTGCGAAGTGTGATGTACCTGAGTACACAGTCTGGTTTGTGAAGTGTTATATACCTGAGTACGCAGACTGGATTGTGAAGTCTGATGTACCTGAGTACACAGACTGGATTGTGAAGTGTGATGTACCTGAGTACACAGACTGGATTGTGAAGTGTCATGTACCTGAGTACACAGACTGGATTGTGAAGTGTGATGTACCTGAGTGCAGAGACCGGATTGTGAAGTGTGATGTATCTGAGTACACAGTTTGGTTTGTGAAGTGTGATGTACCTGAGTTCACGGACTGGATTGTGAAGCGTGATGTACCCGAGTACACAGACTGGATTGTGAAGTGTAATGTACCTGAGCACACAGACTGGATTGTGAAGTGTGATGTACCTGAGTACACAGCCCAGATTGTGAAGTGTGATGTTCCTGAGTGCACAGACAGGATTGTGAAGTGTGATGTACCGGAGTACACAGACTGGATTGTGAAGTGTGATGTACCTGAGTACACAGACTGGATTGTGAAGTGTGATGTTCCTGAGTGCACAGACAGGATTGTGAAGTGTGATGTACCTGAGTACACAGACTGGATTGTGAAGTGTGATGTACCTGAGTACACAGACTGGATTGTGAAGTGTGATGTACCTGAGTACACAGACTGGATTGTGAAGTGTGATGTACCTGTGTACACGGACTGGATTGCGAAGTGTGATGTACCTGAGTACACAGTCTGGATTGTGAAGTGTTATATACCTGAGTACACAGACTGGATTGTGAAGTGTGATGTACATGAGTGCACAGCCAGGATTGTGAAGTGTGATGTACCTGAGTACACAGACTGGATTGTGAAGTGTGATGTACCTGTGTACACGGACTGGATTGCGAAGTGTGATGTACCTGAGTACACAGACTGGATTGTGAAGTGTGATGTACCTGAGTACACAGACAGGATTGTGAAGTGTGATGTACCTGAGTACACAGACTGGATTGTGAAGTGTGATGTACCTGTGTACACGGACTGGATTGCGAAGTGTGATGTACCTGTGTACACAGACAGGATTGTGAAGTGTGATGTACCTGAGTACACAGACTGGATTGTGAAGTGTGATGTACCTGAGTACACAGACTGGATTGTGAAGTGTGATGTACCTGAGTACACAGACTGGATTGTGAAGTGTGATGTACCTGTGTACACGGACTGGATTGCGAAGTGTGATGTACCTGAGTACACAGACTGGATTGTGAAGTGTGATGTACCTGAGTTCACGGACTGGATTGTGAAGTGTGATGTACCTGAGTACACAGACTGGATTGTGAACGGTGATATACCTGAGTACACAGATTGGATTGTGAACGGTGATGTCTCTGAGTACACAGTCCGTATTGTGAAGTGTGATATACCTGAGTACACAGACTGGATTGTGAAGTGTGATATACCTGAGTACACAGACTGGATTGTGCAGTGTGATATACCTGAGTACACAGACTGGATGGTGAAGTGTGATGTTTCTGAGTACACAGACTGGATTGTGAAGTGTGATATACCTGATTACACAGACTGGATTGTGATGTGTGATATACCTGATTGCACAGACTGGATTGTGCAGTGTGATATACCTGAGTACACAGACTGGATGGTGAAGTGTGATGTATCTGAGTACACAGACTGGATTGTGAAGTGTGATATACCTGATTACACAGACTGGATTGTGATGTGTGATATACCTGATTACACAGACTGGATTGTGAAGTGTGATGTACCTGAGTACTCAGACCGGATTGTGAAGTGTGTTGTACCTGAGTACACAGACTGGATTGTGAAGTGTGATGTACCTGAGTACGCAGACTCGATTGTGAAGTGTAATGTACCTGAGCACACAGACTGGATTGTGAAGTGTGATGTACCTGAGTACACAGCCCAGATTGTGAAGAGTGACGTACCTGAGTACACAGACTGGATTGTGAATTGTGATGTTCCTGAGTACACAGACCGGATTGTGAAGTGTGATGTACCTGAGTACACAGACCGGATTGTGAAGTGTGATGTACCTGAGTACACAGACTGGATTGTGAAGTGTGATGTACCTGATTACGCAGACCGGATTGTGAAGTGTGATTTACCTGAGTACACAGACCGGATTGTGAAGAGTGATGTACCTGAGTACACAGAATGGATTGTGAAGTGTGATGCACCTGAGGACACAGACTGGACTGTGAATTGTGATGTACCTGAGTAAGCAGAATGGATTGTGAAGTGTGATGTGCCTGTGTACACAGACTGGATTGTGAAGTGTGATGTTCCTGAGTGCACAGACAGGATTGTGAAGTGTGATGTACCTGAGTACACAGACTGGATTGTGAAGTGTGATGTACCTGTGTACACAGACTGGATTGTGAAGTGTGATGTACCTGAGTACACAGACTGGATTGTGAAGTGTGATGTACCTGTGTACACAGACTGGATTGTGAAGTGTGATGTACCTGTGTACACAGACTGGATTGTGAAGTGTGATGTACCTGAGTACACAGACTGGATTGTGAAGTGTGATGTACCTGAGTACTCAGACTGGATTGCGAAGTGTGATGTACCTCAGTACACAGACTGGATTGTGATGTGTGATGTACCTGAGTACACAGACTGGATTGTGAAGTGTGATGTACCTGAGTACTCAGACTGGATTGCGAAGTGTGATGTACCTCAGTACACAGACTGGATTGTGAAGTGTGATGTACCTGTGTACACAGACTGGATTGTGAAGTGTGATGTTCCTGAGTGCACAGACTGGATTGTGAATTGTGATGTACCTGAGTACACAGACTGGATTGTGAAGTGTAATGTACCTGAGCACACAGACTGGATTGTGAAGTGTGATGTACCTGAGTACACAGACTGGATTGTGAAGTGTGATGTACCTGAGTACACAGACTGGATTGTGAAGTGTAATGTACCTGAGCACACAGACTGGATTGTGAAGCGTGATGTACCTGAGTACACAGCCCAGATTGTGAAGAGTGACGTACCTGAGTACACAGACTGGATTGTGAAGTGTGATGTACCTGAGTACACAGACCGGATTGTGAAGTGTGATGTACCTGAGTACACAGACTGGATTGTGAAGTGTGATGTACCTGAGTACATAGCCCGGATTGTGAAGAGTGATGTACCTGTGTACACAGACTGCATTGCGAAGTGTGATGTACCTGAGTACACAGACTGGATTGTGAAGTGTGATGTATCTGTGTACACAGACTGGATTGCGAAGTGTGATGTACCTGAGTACACAGTCTGGTTTGTGAAGTGTTATATACCTGATTACACAGACTGGATTGTGAAGTGTGATATACCTGATTACACAGACTGGATTGTGATGTGTGATATACCTGATTGCACAGACTGGATTGTGCAGTGTGATATACCTGAGTACACAGACTGGATGGTGAAGTGTGATGTATCTGAGTACACAGACTGGATTGTGAAGTGTGATATACCTGATTACACAGACTGGATTGTGATGTGTGATATACCTGATTACACAGACTGGATTGTGAAGTGTGATGTACCTGAGTACTCAGACCGGATTGTGAAGTGTGTTGTACCTGAGTACACAGACTGGATTGTGAAGTGTGATGTACCTGAGTACGCAGACTCGATTGTGAAGTGTAATGTACCTGAGCACACAGACTGGATTGTGAAGTGTGATGTACCTGAGTACACAGCCCAGATTGTGAAGAGTGACGTACCTGAGTACACAGACTGGATTGTGAATTGTGATGTTCCTGAGTACACAGACCGGATTGTGAAGTGTGATGTACCTGAGTACACAGACCGGATTGTGAAGTGTGATGTACCTGAGTACACAGACTGGATTGTGAAGTGTGATGTACCTGATTACGCAGACCGGATTGTGAAGTGTGATTTACCTGAGTACACAGACCGGATTGTGAAGAGTGATGTACCTGAGTACACAGAATGGATTGTGAAGTGTGATGCACCTGAGGACACAGACTGGACTGTGAATTGTGATGTACCTGAGTAAGCAGAATGGATTGTGAAGTGTGATGTGCCTGTGTACACAGACTGGATTGTGAAGTGTGATGTTCCTGAGTGCACAGACAGGATTGTGAAGTGTGATGTACCTGAGTACACAGACTGGATTGTGAAGTGTGATGTACCTGTGTACACAGACTGGATTGTGAAGTGTGATGTACCTGAGTACACAGACTGGATTGTGAAGTGTGATGTACCTGTGTACACAGACTGGATTGTGAAGTGTGATGTACCTGTGTACACAGACTGGATTGTGAAGTGTGATGTACCTGAGTACACAGACTGGATTGTGAAGTGTGATGTACCTGAGTACTCAGACTGGATTGCGAAGTGTGATGTACCTCAGTACACAGACTGGATTGTGATGTGTGATGTACCTGAGTACACAGACTGGATTGTGAAGTGTGATGTACCTGAGTACTCAGACTGGATTGCGAAGTGTGATGTACCTCAGTACACAGACTGGATTGTGAAGTGTGATGTACCTGTGTACACAGACTGGATTGTGAAGTGTGATGTTCCTGAGTGCACAGACTGGATTGTGAATTGTGATGTACCTGAGTACACAGACTGGATTGTGAAGTGTAATGTACCTGAGCACACAGACTGGATTGTGAAGTGTGATGTACCTGAGTACACAGACTGGATTGTGAAGTGTGATGTACCTGAGTACACAGACTGGATTGTGAAGTGTAATGTACCTGAGCACACAGACTGGATTGTGAAGTGTGATGTACCTGAGTACACAGCCCAGATTGTGAAGAGTGACGTACCTGAGTACACAGACTGGATTGTGAAGTGTGATGTACCTGAGTACACAGACCGGATTGTGAAGTGTGATGTACCTGAGTACACAGACTGGATTGTGAAGTGTGATGTACCTGAGTACATAGCCCGGATTGTGAAGAGTGATGTACCTGTGTACACAGACTGCATTGCGAAGTGTGATGTACCTGAGTACACAGACTGGATTGTGAAGTGTGATGTATCTGTGTACACAGACTGGATTGCGAAGTGTGATGTACCTGAGTACACAGTCTGGTTTGTGAAGTGTTATATACCTTTGTACGCAGACTGGATTGTGAAGTCTGATGTACCTGAGTACACAGACTGGATTGTGAAGTGTGATGTACCTGAGTACACAGACTGGATTGTGAAGTGTCATGTACCTGAGTACACAGACTGGATTGTGAAGTGTGATGTACCTGAGTGCAGAGACCGGATTGTGAAGTGTGATGTATCTGAGTACACATTTTGGATTGTGAAGTGTGATGTATCTGAGTACACAGACTGGATTGTGAAGCGTGATGTACCCGAGTACACAGACTGGATTGTGAAGTGTAATGTACCTGAGCACACAGACTGGATTGTGAAGTGTGATGTACCTGAGTACACAGCCCAGATTGTGAAGTGTGATGTTCCTGAGTGCACAGACAGGATTGTGAAGTGTGATGTACCTGAGTACACAGACTGGATTGTGAAGTGTGATGTACCTGAGTACACAGACTGGATTGTGAAGTGTGATGTTCCTGAGTGCACAGACAGGATTGTGAAGTGTGATGTACCTGAGTACACAGACTGGATTGTGAAGTGTGATGTACCTGAGTACACAGACTGGATTGTGAAGTGTGATGTACCTGAGTACACAGACTGGATTGTGAAGTGTGATGTACCTGAGTACACAGCCCAGATTGTGAAGAGTGATGTACCTGAGTACACAGTCTGGATTGTGAAGTGTTATATACCTGAGTACACAGACTGGATTGTGAAGTGTGATGTACATGAGTGCACAGCCAGGATTGTGAAGTGTGATGTACCTGAGTACACAGACTGGATTGTGAAGTGTGATGTACCTGTGTACACGGACTGGATTGCGAAGTGTGATGTACCTGTGTACACAGACAGGATTGTGAAGTGTGATGTACCTGAGTACACAGACTGGATTGTGAAGTGTGATGTACCTGAGTACACAGACTGGATTGTGAAGTGTGATGTACCTGAGTACACAGACTGGATTGTGAGGTGTGATGTACCTGTGTACACGGACTGGATTGCGAAGTGTGATGTACCTGAGTACACAGACTGGATTGTGAAGTGTGATGTACCTGAGTTCACGGACTGGATTGTGAAGTGTGATGTACCTGAGTACACAGACTGGATTGTGAACGGTGATATACCTGAGTACACAGATTGGATTGTGAACGGTGATGTCTCTGAGTTCACAGTCCGTATTGTGAAGTGTGATATACCTGAGTACACAGACTGGATTGTGAAGTGTGATATACCTGAGTACACAGACTGGATTGTGCAGTGTGATATACCTGAGTACACAGACTGGATGGTGAAGTGTGATGTACCTGAGTACTCAGACCGGATTGTGAAGTGTGTTGTACCTGAGTACACAGACTGGATTGTGAAGTGTGATGTACCTGTGTACACAGACTGGATTGTGAAGTGTGATGTACCTGAGTACACAGACTGGATTGTGAAGTGTGATGTACCTGAGTACTCAGACTGGATTGCGAAGTGTGATGTACCTCAGTACACAGACTGGATTGTGATGTGTGATGTACCTGAGTACACAGACTGGATTGTGAAGTGTGATGTACCTGAGTACTCAGACTGGATTGCGAAGTGTGATGTACCTCAGGACACAGACTGGATTGTGAAGTGTGATGTACCTGTGTACACAGACTGGATTGTGAAGTGTGATGTTCCTGAGTGCACAGACTGGATTGTGAATTGTGATGTACCTGAGTACACAGACTGGATTGTGAAGTGTAATGTACCTGAGCACACAGACTGGATTGTGAAGTGTGATGTACCTGAGTACACAGACTGGATTGTGAAGTGTGATGTACCTGAGTACACAGACTGGATTGTGAAGTGTAATGTACCTGAGCACACAGACTGGATTGTGAAGTGTGATGTACCTGAGTACACAGCCCAGATTGTGAAGAGTGACGTACCTGAGTACACAGACTGGATTGTGAAGTGTGATGTACCTGAGTACACAGACCGGATTGTGAAGTGTGATGTACCTGAGTACACAGACTGGATTGTGAAGTGTGATGTACCTGAGTACATAGCCCGGATTGTGAAGAGTGATGTACCTGTGTACACAGACTGCATTGCGAAGTGTGATGTACCTGAGTACACAGACTGGATTGTGAAGTGTGATGTATCTGTGTACACAGACTGGATTGCGAAGTGTGATGTACCTGAGTACACAGTCTGATTTGTGAAGTGTTATATACCTTTGTACGCAGACTGGATTGTGAAGTCTGATGTACCTGAGTACACAGACTGGATTGTGAAGTGTGATGTACCTGAGTACACAGACTGGATTGTGAAGTGTCATGTACCTGAGTACACAGACTGGATTGTGAAGTGTGATGTACCTGAGTGCAGAGACCACATTGTGAAGTGTGATGTATCTGAGTACACAGTTTGGATTGTGAAGTGTGATGTATCTGAGTACACAGACTGGATTGTGAAGCGTGATGTACCCGAGTACACAGACTGGATTGTGAAGTGTAATGTACCTGAGCACACAGACTGGATTGTGAAGTGTGATGTACCTGAGTACACAGCCCAGATTGTGAAGTGTGATGTTCCTGAGTGCACAGACAGGATTGTGAACTGTGATGTACCTGAGTACACAGACTGGATTGTGAAGTGTGATGTACCTGAGTACACAGACTGGATTGTGAAGTGTGATGTTCCTGAGTGCACAGACAGGATTGTGAAGTGTGATGTACCTGAGTACACAGACTGGATTGTGAAGTGTGATGTACCTGAGTACACAGACTGGATTGTGAAGTGTGATGTACCTGAGTACACAGACTGGATTGTGAAGTGTGATGTACCTGAGTACACAGACTGGATTGTGAAGTGTAATGTACCTGAGCACACAGACTGGATTGTGAAGTGTGATGTACCTGAGTACACAGCCCAGATTGTGAAGAGTGATGTACCTGAGTACACAGACTGGATTGTGAAGTGTGATGTACCTGAGTACACAGACCGGATTGTGAAGTGTGATGTACCTGAGTACACAGACTGGATTGTGAAGTGTGATGTACCTGAGTACATAGCCCGGATTGTGAAGAGTGATGTACCTGTGTACACAGACTGCATTGCGAAGTGTGATGTACCTGAGTACACAGACTGGATTGTGAAGTGTGATGTATCTGTGTACACAGACTGGATTGCGAAGTGTGATGTACCTGAGTACACAGTCTGATTTGTGAAGTGTTATATACCTTTGTACGCAGACTGGATTGTGAAGTCTGATGTACCTGAGTACACAGACTGGATTGTGAAGTGTGATGTACCTGAGTACACAGACTGGATTGTGAAGTGTCATGTACCTGAGTACACAGACTGGATTGTGAAGTGTGATGTACCTGAGTGCAGAGACCGCATTGTGAAGTGTGATGTATCTGAGTACACAGTTTGGATTGTGAAGTGTGATGTATCTGAGTACACAGACTGGATTGTGAAGCGTGATGTACCCGAGTACACAGACTGGATTGTGAAGTGTAATGTACCTGAGCACACAGACTGGATTGTGAAGTGTGATGTACCTGAGTACACAGCCCAGATTGTGAAGTGTGATGTTCCTGAGTGCACAGACAGGATTGTGAACTGTGATGTACCTGAGTACACAGACTGGATTGTGAAGTGTGATGTACCTGAGTACACAGACTGGATTGTGAAGTGTGATGTTCCTGAGTGCACAGACAGGATTGTGAAGTGTGATGTACCTGAGTACACAGACTGGATTGTGAAGTGTGATGTACCTGAGTACACAGACTGGATTGTGAAGTGTGATGTACCTGAGTACACAGCCCAGATTGTGAAGAGTGACGTACCTGAGTACACAGTCTGGATTGTGAAGTGTTATATACCTGAGTACACAGACTGGATTGTGAAGTGTGATGTACATGAGTGCACAGCCAGGATTGTGAAGTGTGATGTACCTGAGTACACAGACTGGATTGTGAAGTGATGTACCTGTGTACACGGACTGGATTGCGAAGTGTGATGTACCTGAGTACACAGACTGGATTGTGAAGTGTGATGTACCTGAGTACACAGACAGGATTGTGAAGTGTGATGTACCTGAGTACACAGACTGGATTGTGAAGTGTGATGTACCTGTGTACACGGACTGGATTGCGAAGTGTGATGTACCTGTGTACACAGACAGGCTTGTGAAGTGTGATGTACCTGAGTACACAGACTGGATTGTGAAGTGTGATGTACCTGAGTACACAGACTGGATTGTGAAGTGTGATGTACCTGAGTACACAGACTGGATTGTGAAGTGTGATGTACCTGTGTACACGGACTGGATTGCGAAGTGTGATGTACCTGAGTACACAGACTGGATTGTGAAGTGTGATGTACCTGAGTTCACGGACTGGATTGTGAAGTGTGATGTACCTGAGTACACAGACTGGATTGTGAACGGTGATATACCTGAGTACACAGATTGGATTGTGAACGGTGATGTCTCTGAGTACACAGTCCGTATTGTGAAGTGTGATATACCTGAGTACACAGACTGGATTGTGAAGTGTGATATACCTGAGTACACAGACTGGATTGTGCAGTGTGATATACCTGAGTACACAGACTGGATGGTGAAGTGTGATGTA
This sequence comes from Heterodontus francisci, assembly GCF_036365525.1. Lineage (NCBI taxonomy): Eukaryota > Metazoa > Chordata > Chondrichthyes > Heterodontiformes > Heterodontidae > Heterodontus > Heterodontus francisci. The sequence goes on along the minus strand of NC_090378.1, from coordinate 119,409,478 downwards.
CCTGAGTACTCAGACCGGATTGTGAAGTGTGTTGTACCTGAGTACACAGACTGGATTGTGAAGTGTGATGTATCTGAGTACACAGACTGGATTGTGAAGTGTGATATACCTGATTACACAGACTGGATTGTGATGTGTGATATACCTGATTACACAGACTGGATTGTGAAGTGTGATGTACCTGAGTACTCAGACCGGATTGTGAAGTGTGTTGTACCTGAGTACTCAGACCGGATTGTGAAGTGTGATGTAACTGAGTACACAGACCGGATTGTGAAGTGTGATGTACCTGAGTACACAGACTGGATTGTGAAGTGTGATGTACCTGAGTACGCAGACCGGATTGTGAAGTGTGATTTACCTGAGTACACAGACCGGATTGTGAAGAGTGATGTACCTGAGTACACAGAATGGATTGTGAAGTGTGATGCACCTGAGTACACAGACAGGACTGTGAATTGTGATGTACCTGAGTAAGCAGAATGGATTGTGAAGTGTGATGTGCCTGTGTACACAGACTGGATTGTGAAGTGTGATGTTCCTGAGTGCACAGACAGGATTGTGAAGTGTGATGTACCTGAGTACACAGACTGGATTGTGAAGTGTGATGTACCTGTGTACACAGACTGGATTGTGAAGTGTGATGTACCTGAGTACACAGACTGGATTGTGAAGTGTGATGTACCTGAGTACACAGACTGGATTGTGAAGTGTGATGTACCTGAGTACACAGATAGGATTGTGAAGTGTGATGTACCTGAGTGCACTGACTGGATTGTGAAGTGTGATGTACCTGAGTACACAGACTGGATTGTGAAGTGTGATGTTCCTGAGTGCACAGACAGGATTGTGAAGTGTGATGTACCTGAGTACACAGACTGGATTGTGAAGTGTGATGTACCTGAGTACACAGACTGGATTGTGAAGTGTGATGTACCTGAGTACACAGACTGGATTGTGAAGTGTGATGTACCTGTGTACACGGACTGGATTGCGAAGTGTGATGTACCTGAGTGCACAGTCTGGATTGTGAAGTGTTATATACCTGAGTACACAGACTGGATTGTGAAGTGTGATGTACCTGAGTGCACAGACAGGATTGTGAAGTGTGATGTACCTGAGTACACAGACTGGATTGTGAAGTGTGATGTACCTGTGTACACGGACTGGATTGCGAAGTGTGATGTACCTGAGTACACAGACTGGATTGTGAAGTGTGATGTACCTGAGTACACAGACTGGATTGTGAAGTGTGATGTACCTGTGTACACGGACTGGATTGCGAAGTGTGATGTACCTGTGTACACTGACAGGATTGTGAAGTGTGATGTACCTGAGTACACAGACTGGATTGTGAAGTGTGATGTACCTGTGTACACGGACTGGATTGCGAAGTGTGATGTACCTGAGTACACAGACTGGATTGTGAAGTGTGATGTACCTGAGTTCACGGACTGGATTGTGAAGTGTGATGTACCTGAGTACACAGACTGGATTGTGAACGGTGATATACCTGAGTACACAGATTGGATTGTGAACGGTGATGTCTCTGAGTACACAGTCCGTATTGTGAAGTGTGATATACCTGAGTACACAGACTGGATTGTGAAGTGTGATATACCTGAGTACACAGACTGGATTGTGCAGTGTGATATACCTGAGTACACAGACTGGATTGTGAAGTGTGATGTATCTGAGTACACAGACTGGATTGTGAAGTGTGATGTACCTGAGTACACAGACTGGATTGTGAAGTGTGTTATACCTGATTACACAGACTGGATTGTGAAGTGTGATGTACCTGAGTACACAGACTGGATTGTGAAGTGTGTTATACCTGATTACACAGACTGGATTGTGAAGTGTGATATACCTGATAACACAGACTGGATTGTGAAGTGTGATGTACCTGAGTACACAGACTGGATTGTGAAGTGTGTTATACCTGATTACACAGACTGGATTGTGAAGTGTGATGTACCTGAGTACACAGACTGGATTGTGAAGTGTGATGTATCTGAGTTCACGGACTGGATTGTGAAGTGTGATGTATCTGAGTACACAGACTGGATTGTGAAGTGTGATGTATCTGAGTACACAGACTGGATTGTGAAGTGTGATGTACCTGAGTACACAGACTGGATTGTGAAGTGTGATGTACCTGAGTACACAGACTGGATTGTGAAGTGTGATGTATCTGAGTACACAGACTGGATTGTGAAGTGTGATGTATCTGAGTTCACGGACTGGATTGTGAAGTATGATGTATCTGAGTACACAGACTGGATTGTGAAGTGTGATGTACCTGAGTACACAGACTGGATTGTGAAGTGTGATGTATCTGAGTTCACAGACTGGATTGTGAAGTGTGATGTATCTGAGTACACAGACTGGATTGTGAAGTGTGTTATACCTGATTACACAGACTGGATTGTGAAGTGTGATGTATCTGAGTACACAGACTGGATTGTGAAGTGTGATGTACCTGAGTACACAGACTGGATTGTGAAGTGTGTTATACCTGATTACACAGACTGGATTGTGAAGTGTGATGTACCTGAGTACACAGACTGGATTGTGAAGTGTGTTATACCTGATTACACAGACTGGATTGTGAAGTGTGATATACCTGATAACACAGACTGGATTGTGAAGTGTGATGTACCTGAGTACACAGACTGGATTGTGAAGTGTGTTATACCTGATTACACAGACTGGATTGTGAAGTGTGATGTACCTGAGTACACAGACTGGATTGTGAAGTGTGATGTATCTGAGTTCACGGACTGGATTGTGAAGTGTGATGTATCTGAGTACACAGACTGGATTGTGAAGTGTGATGTACCTGAGTACACAGACTGGATTGTGAAGTGTGATGTATCTGAGTACACAGACTGGATTGTGAAGTGTGATGTATCTGAGTACACAGACTGGATTGTGAAGTGTGATGTATCTGAGTACACAGACTGGATTGTGAAGTGTGATGTGTCTGAGTACACAGACTGGATTGTGAAGTGTGTTATACCTGATTACACAGACTGGATTGTGAAGTGTGATGTATCTGAGTACACAGACTGGATTGTGAAGTGTGATGTACCTGAGTACACAGACTGGATTGTGAAGTGTGATGTATCTGAGTACACAGACTGGATTGTGAAGTGTGATGTACCTGAGTGCACAGACTGGATTGTGAAGTGTGATGTATCTGAGTACACAGACTGGATTGTGAAGTGTGATGTATCTGAGTTCACGGACTGGATTGTGAAGTGTGATGTATCTGAGTACACAGACTGGATTGTGAAGTGTGATGTACCTGAGTACACAGACTGGATTGTGAAGTGTGATATACCTGATTACACAGACTGGATTGTGAAGTGTGATGTATCTGAGTACACAGACTGGATTGTGAAGTGTGATGTACCTGAGTACACAGACTGGATTGTGAAGTGTGATGTATCTGAGTACACAGACTGGATTGTGAAGTGTGATATACCTGATTACACAGACTGGATTGTGAAGTGTGATGTACCTGAGTACACAGACTTTATTGTGAAGTGTGATGTACCTGAGTACACAGACTGGAGAGCAGAGAGAGGGCTCCCAGGGTTCCCAATGTGACACTGGAGACATTAATAGAGGAGGTACAAAGGAGGAGAAAATCAATGTTTGCACAAGGTGCCAGGAGACCCTCAAAGCAAAACGCTGAGAAGAGAATGGGCGCGGTGACCAGGGAGGTCAATTCCTGCAGTCTGGACCTGAGGACCTGACAGTAATGTCGTGGGAAGTTCAGTGACCTCTCAGGGGTGGTCAAGGTCGGTGATTGTATCTTCACAGGACATCTCCCACCAAGCACAGCACCAACCTCTCCTGCTGCTCATTGTACCACACCCCCATCACTCACCCAGTAACAATCCCTGGCACTCAGGACTCACTCCTGACAGTCAGATTCTCCACCTCATCCTCACACTCCCACCAATGCCTCCTGACCACCCCGCACACACCCCACCCTCCCCCCACTCCGAGGATCCATAATGTCTTTCTTCCTAACCACCTTCACCGCTGATGCCTCCAGCATCACATCCATCATGCCAGCATTCAGTTTGAAACCATTTCTATTGCATTAATATTATTCAGTTCAGATTTCCTTTAAAAGGGACAGCCTGCCGTTAAGAAGAGCAGGTTGACTGCAAAACATGGGTCAGGAGTTTATCCAGGTGACAGGGTCCCGACTCCAGCAAAAGACCCACCAAGAGCCCCACGTTTCTCCTTCTGTGGGAGGCTCACCAAATAAAGTACCAATTAGGCGCGTAACTGGACAGCAGTGGACCTTTCCTGGGATCAAGGACCACACTGAAGTCCCGCCCTCTGAGAACTGCCGGCCAATCAGAGGAACTGAGCAACGCCACAGTGGAGGCAGTGGCTGCTGACAGTGGAGAACCAACCCGAGGCCTCGGAGCGGTGCAGGAACCAGGTCACAGGTAGGTCAGGGCAGGAGTGGTTCCGCGGGGTGGGGGTCATATGGGAGAGGTGTGTAGGGGGGTCAGCATCAAGGGAAGGGGGGTTGACACTCAGCGGGCCCCCATTCCCGATGCTGGGTTCCGTGTTCAGGCACGAAGTGTCTTTTAACAAGGGACTCTCCCCTCCCCAAACGGAGCCAGGAAGCAACTCGCACGGTTTTTCTTGTCATGCTCCCCGTGTGGCGACAGGCCCCGCCCACAGCTGGGCTAATTGTGGTGGCAGTGCAATGAGGTAATTGGGAATTAATTACCCTCTGAAGGGCCTTAATTGGCGGTGGTCCCTCCCCCGTCACCATCCCACCTGATTATCGGCTCTCCCACCTCCAAACCCGCCATGGGGGAGGGAATAAAACTCCCCCCATGGTTTGTGAACAACACGACTGGGACCGCCTGAGGAACACAGAGACTGTCATCAGTGTCTGTAAACAATTTCTAATCATCTTGTTCACATATTGTTTACTCAATTCTGCTTTTTGGTAAAATATAAAATCTACATCTCAACATTGTCCAACTTTAGCACAGCCTGTCTGTATATATTACTCAGCAGGATATATCTTCACTGAGAAGGAGACCTTTTTAACTATAATAATGACACATCTCTGATAATCATCTTCATAATTCTTTTATTGTATCTTTCATCCATTCTGTGTTTATTTGCAGAAAGCTCTGGAGGGAGGGATGGAGATCAGATAGAGGGAGGGATGGAGATCAGATAGAGGGAGGGACGGAGCTCAGATAGAGGGAGGGATGGAGCTCAGATAGAGGGAGGAATGGAGATCAGATAGAGGGAGGGATGGAGCTCAGATAGAGGGAGGGATGGAGCTCAGATAGAGGGAGGGATGGAGATCAGATAGAGGGAGGGATGGAGATCAGATAGAGGGAGGGATGGAGATCAGATAGAGGGAGGGATGGAGATCAGATAGAGGGAGGGATGGAGATCAGATAGAGGGAGGGATGGAGATCAGATAGAGGGAGGGATGGAGATCAGATAGAGGGAGGGATGGAGTTCAGATAGAGGGAGGGATGGAGATCAGATAGAGGGAGGGATGGAGTTCAGATAGAGGGAGGGATGGAGATCAGATAGAGGGAGGGATGGAGATCAGATAGAGGGAGGGATGGAGATCAGATAGAGGGAGGGATGGAGATCAGATAGAGGGAGGGATGGAGTTCAGATAGAGGGAGGGATGGAGATCAGATAGAGGGAGGGATGGAGATCAGATAGAGGGAGGGATGGAGATCAGATAGAGGGAGGGATGGAGTTCAGATAGAGGGAGGGATGGAGATCAGATAGAGAGAGGGATGGAGATCAGATAGAGGGAGGGATGGAGCTCAGATAGAGGGAGGGATGGAGATCAGATAGAGGGAGGGATGGAGATCAGATAGAGGGAGGGATGGAGCTCAGATAGAGGGAGGGATGGAGCTCAGATAGAGGGAGGGATGGAGATCAGATAGAGGGAGGGATGGAGATCAGATAGAGGGAGGGATGGAGGTCAGATAGAGGGAGGGATGGAGCTCAGATAGAGGGAGGGATGGAGATCAGACAGAGGGAGGGATGGAGCTCAGATATAGGGAGGGATGGAGATCAGATAGAGGGAGGGATGGAGCTCAGATAGAGGGAGGGATGGAGGTCAGATAGAGGGAGGGATGGAGGTCAGATAGAGGGAGGGATGGAGATCAGATAGAGGGAGGGATGGAGATCAGATAGAGGGAGGGATGGAGGTCAGATAGAGGGAGGGATGGAGATCAGATAGAGGGAGGGATGGAGCTCAGATAGAGGGAGGGATGGAGATCAGATAGAGGGAGGGATGGAGGTCAGATAGAGGGAGGGATGGAGATCAGATAGAGGGAGGGATGGAGGTCAGATAGAGGGAGGGATGGAGGTCAGATAGAGGGAGGGATGGAGATCAGATAGAGGGAGGGATGGAGGTCAGATAGAGGGAGGGATGGAGGTCAGATAGAGGAAGGGATGGAGGTCAGATAGAGGGAGGGATGGAGATCAGATAGAGGGAGGGATAGAGCTCAGATAGAGAGAGGGATGGAGGTCAGATAGAGGGAGGAATGGAGGTCAGGGAGGTGTGTATCTGAGAGAAAAGAGGATGTCTCTTCACCAATCCATGCAGCTCCCTTATCCCCCATCCTGAGGACAGGCTCCACGATTACAGTTTGATGGTTTTCACCTTGTGCTTTTTACTGATATGATGGATGAACGGAGCCCTGGCTAGAGACTGCACTGGATGAATGGAGCCCTGGCTGGAGACTGCACTGGATGAATGGAGCCCTGACTGGAGACTGCAAAGGATGAATGGAGCCTTGGCTGGAGACTGCACTGGATGAATGGAGCCCTGGCTGGAGACTGCACTGGATGAATGGAGCCCTGGCTAGAGACTGCACTGGATGAATGGAGCCCTGGCTAGAGACTGCACTGGATGAATGGAGCCCAGGCTGGAGACTGCACTGGATGAATGGAGCCCTGGCTAGAGACTGCACTGGATGAATGGAGCCCTGGCTGGAGACTGCACTGGATGAATGGAGCCCTGGCTAGAGACTGCACTGGATGAATGGAGCCCTGACTGGAGACGGCACTGGATGAATCGAACCCTGGCTGAAGACTGAACTGGATGAATGGAGCCCTGACTGGAGAAGGCACTGGATGAACGGAGCCCTGACTGGAGACTGCACTGGATGAATGCAGCCTTGACCAGAGACTGCACTGGATGAATGGAGCCCTGGCTAGAGACTGCACTGGATGAATGGAGCCTTGACCGGCGACTGCACTGGATGAATGGAGCCCTGGCTGGAGACTGCACTGGATGAATGGAGCCCTGGCGAGAGACTGCACTGGATGAATGGAGCCTTGGCTGGAGACGGCACTAGATGAATCGAGCCCTGGCTGAAGACTGAACTGGATGAATGGAGCCCTGGCTGGAGACGGCACTGGATGAATCGAGCCCTGACTGAAGACTGAACTGGATGAATGGAGCCCTGACTGGAGACTGCACTGGATGAACGGAGCCCTGACTGGAGACTGCACTGGATGAATGGAGCCTTGACCGGCGACTGCACTGGATGAATGGAGCCCTGGCTGGAGACTGCACTGGATGAATGGAGCCCTGGCGAGAGACTGCACTGGATGAATGGAGCCTTGGCTGGAGACGGCACTGGATGAATGGAGCCCTGGCTGGAGACTGCACTGGATGAATGGAGCCCTGGCTAGAGACTGCACTGGATGAATGGAGCCCTGGCTCGAGACTGCACTGGATGAATGGAGCCCTGACTGGAGAATGCACTGGATGAATTGAACCCTGGCTGAAGACTGAACTGGATGAACGGAGCCCTGACTGGAGACTGCACTGGATGAATGGAGCCCTGGCTGCAGACTGCACTGGATGAATGGAGCCCTGGCTGGAGACGGCACTGGATGAATGGAGCCCTGGCTAGAGACTGCACTGGATGAATGGAGCCCTGGCTGGAGACGGCACTGGATGAATGGAGCCCTGGCTAGAGACTGCACTGGATGAATGGAGCCCTGACTGGAGACGGCACTGGATGAATCAAGCCCTGGCGAGAGACTGAACTGGATGAATGGAGCCCTGACTGGAGACTGCATTGGATGAACGGAGCCCTGACTGGAGACTGCACTGGATGAATGGAGCCTTGACCGGAGACTGCACTGGATGAATGGAGCCCTGGCTGGAGACTGCACTGGATGAATGGAGCCCTGGCTGAAGACTGAACTGGATGAATGGAGCCCTGACTGGAGACGGCACTGGATGAATCGAGCCCTGGCAGAAGACTGAACTGGATGAATGGTGCCCTGACTGGAGACTGCACTGGATGAATGGAGCCCTGACTGGAGACTGCACTGGATGAATGGAGCCTTGACCGGAGACTGCACTGGATGAATGGAGCCCTGGATGGAGACTGCACTGGATGAATGGAGCCCTGGCTGAAGACTGAACCGAATGAATGGAGCCCTGACTGCAGACGGCACTGGATGAATGGAGCCCTGGCTGAAGACTGAACTGGATGAATGGAGCCCTGGCTGGAGACTGCACTGGATGAATGGAGCCCTGGCTAGAGACTGCATTGGATGAATGGAGCCATGGCTGGAGACGGCACTGGATGAATGGAGCCTTGGCTAGAGACGGCACTGGATGAATGGAGCCCTGGCTGGAGACTGCACTGGATGAATGGAGCTCTGGCAGGAGACTGCACTGGATGAATGGAGCCCTGGCAGGAGACTGCACTGGATGAATGGAGCCCTGACCATAGACTGCACTGGATGAATGGAGCCCTGGTTAGAGATTGAATTGGATAATTGGAGCCATGGCTGGAAACTGCACTGGATGAATGGAGCCTTGGCTGGAGACTGCACTGGATGAATGGAGCCCTGGCTGGAGACTGCACTGGATGAATGGAGCCCTGGCTGGAGACTGCAAAGGATGAATGGAGCCTTGGCTGGAGACTGCACTGGATGAATGGAGCCCTGGCTGGAGACTGCACTGGATGAATGGAGCCCTGGCTAGAGACTGCACTGGATGAATGGAGCCCTGGCTAGAGACTGCACTGGATGAATGGAGCCCAGGCTGGAGACTGCACTGGATGAATGGAGCCCTGGCTAGAGACTGCACTGGATGAATGGAGCCCTGGCTGGAGACTGCACTGGATGAATGGAGCCCTGGCTAGAGACTGCACTGGATGAATTGAGCCCTAACTGGAGACGGCACTGGATGAATCGAACCCTGGCTGAAAAATAAACTGGATGAATGGAGCCCTGACTGGAGACGGCACTAGATGAATCGAGCCCTGGCTGAAGACTGAACTGGATGAATGGAGCCCTGGCTGGAGACTGCACTGGATGAATAGAGCCCTGGATAGAGACTGCATTGGATGAATGGAGCCATGGCTGGAGACTGCAATGGATGAATGGAGCCTTGGCTGGAGACTGCACTGGATGAATGGAGCTCTGGCTGGAGACTGCACTGGATGAATGGAGCCCTGACTGGAGACTGCACTGGATGAATGGAGCCCTGACTGGAGACTGCACTGGATGAATGGAGCCCTGGCTGGAGACTGCACTGGATGAATGGAGCCCTGGCTAGAGACTGCACTGGATGAATGGAGCCTTGGCTGGAGACGGCACTGGATGAATGGAGCCCTGGCTGGAGACTGCACTGGATGAATGGAGCCCTGGCTGAAGACTGAACTGGATGAATGGAGCCCTGACTGGAGACGGCACTGGATGAATCGAGCCCTGGCAGAAGACTGAACTGGATGAATGGTGCCCTGACTGGAGACTGCACTGGATGAATGGAGCCCTGACTGGAGACTGCACTGGATGAATGGAGCCTTGACCGGAGACTGCACTGGATGAATGGAGCCCTGGATGGAGACTGCACTGGATGAATGGAGCCCTGGCTGAAGACTGAACCGAATGAATGGAGCCCTGACTGCAGACGGCACTGGATGAATGGAGCCCTGGCTGAAGACTGAACTGGATGAATGGAGCCCTGGCTGGAGACTGCACTGGATAAATGGAGCCCTGGCTAGAGACTGCATTGGATGAATGGAGCCATGGCTGGAGACTGCACTGGATGAATGGAGCCCTGACCATAGACTGCACTGGATGAATGGAGCCCTGGTTAGAGACTGCATTGGATAATTGGAGCCATGGCTGGAAACTGCACTGGATGAATGGAGCCTTGGCTGGAGACTGCACTGGATGAATGGAGCCCTGGCTGGAGACTGCACTGGATGAATGGAGCCCTGACTGGAGACTGCAAAGGATGAATGGAGCATTGGCTGGAGACTGCACTGGATGAATGGAGCCCTGGCTGGAGACTGCACTGGATGAATGGAGCCCTGGCTAGAGACTGCACTGGATGAATGGAGCCCTGGCTAGAGACTGCACTGGATGAATGGAGCCCAGGCTGGAGACTGCACTGGATGAATGGAGCCCTGGCTAGAGACTGCACTGGATGAATGGAGCCCTGGCTGGAGACTGCACTGGATGAATGGAGCCCTGGCTAGAGACTGCACTGGATGAATGGAGCCCTGACTGGAGACGGCACTGGATGAATCGAACCCTGGCTGAAAAATAAACTGGATGAATGGAGCCCTGACTGGAGACGGCACTAGATGAATCGAGCCCTGGCTGAAGACTAAACTGGATGAATGGAGCCCTGGCTGGAGACTGCACTGGATGAATAGAGCCCTGGATAGAGACTGCATTGGATGAATGGAGCCATGGCTGGAGACTGCAATGGATGAATGGAGCCTTGGCTGGAGACTGCACTGGATGAATGGAGCTCTGGCTGGAGACTGCACTGGATGAATGGATCCCTGACTGGAGACTGCACTGGATGAATGGAGCCCTGACTGGAGACTGCACTGGATGAATGGAGCCCTGGCTGGAGACTGCACTGGATGAATGGAGCCCTGGCTAGAGACTGCACTGGATGAATGGAGCCTTGGCTGGAGACGGCACTGGATGAATGGAGCCCTGGCTGGAGACTGCACTGGATGAATGGAGCTCTGGCTGGAGACTGCACTGGATGAATGGAGCCCTGACTGGAGACTGCACTGGATGAATGGAGCCCTGAGTGGAGACTGCACTGGATGAATGGAGCCCTGGCTGGAGACTGCACTGGATGAATGGAGCCCTGGCTAGAGACTGCACTGGATGAATGGAGCCTTGGCTGGAGACGGCACTGGATGAATGGAGCCCTGGCTGGAGACTGCACTGGATGAATGGAGCCCTGGCTGGAGACTGCACTGGATGAATGGAGCCCTGGCTGGAGACTGAACTGGATGAATGGAGCCCTGACTGGAGACGGCACTGGATGAACGGAGCCCTGACTGGAGACTGAACTGGATGAATGGAGCCCTGACTGGAGACGGCACTGGATGAACGGAGCCCTGACTGGAGACGGCACTGGATGAATGGAGCCCTGGCTGGAGACTGCACTGGATGAATGGAGCCTTGACCGGAGACTGCACTGGATGAATGGAGCCCTGGCTGGAGACTGCACTGGATGAATGGAGCCCTGACTGGAGACGGCACTGGATGAATCGAGCCCTGACTGAAGACTGAACTGGATGAATGGAGCCCTGACTGGAGACTGCACTGGATGAACGGAGCCCTGACTGGAGACTGCACTGGATGAATGGAGCCTTGACCGGCGACTGCACTGGATGAATGGAGCCCTGGCTGGAGACTGCACTATATGAATGGAGCCCTGGTTAGAGACTGCATTGGATAATTGGAGCCATGGCTGGAAACTGCACTGGATGAATGGAGCCTTGGCTGGAGACTGCACTGGATGAATGGAGCCCTGGCTGGAGACTGCACTGGATGAATGGAGCCCTGGCGAGAGACTGCACTGGATGAATGGAGCCTTGGATGGAGACTGAACTGGATGAATGGAGCCCTGACTGGAGACTGCACTGGATGAACGGAGCCCTGACTGGAGACTGCACTGGATGAATGGAGCCTTGACCGGCGACTGCACTGGATGAATGGAGCCCTGGCTGGAGACTGCACTATATGAATGGAGCCCTGGTTAGAGACTGCATTGGATAATTGGAGCCATGGCTAAGGACTGCACTGGATGAATGGAGCATTGACTGGAGACTGCACTGGATGAATGGAGCCCTGGCTGGAGACTGCACTGGATGAATGGAGCCCTGGCGAGAGGCTGCACTGGATGAATGGAGCCTTGGATGGAGACGGCACTGGATGAATGGAGCCCTGGCTGGAGACTGCACTGGATGAATGGAGCCCTGGCTAGAGACTGCACTGGATGAATGGTGCCCTGACTGGAGACTGCACTGGATGAACGGAGCCCTGACTGGAGACTGCACTGGATGAATGGAGCCTTGACTGGAGACTGCACTGGATGAATGGAGCCCTGGATGGACACTGCACTGGATGAATGGAGCCCTGGCTGAAGACTGAACTGGATGAATGGAGCCCTGACTGGAGACGGCACTGGATGAATGGAGCCCTGGCTGAAGACTGAACTGGATGAATGGAGCCCTGGCTGGAGACTGCACTGGATGAATGGAGCCCTGGCTAGAGACTGCATTGGATGAATGGAGCCATGGCTGAAGACTGCACTGGATGAATGGAGCCTTGGCTAGAGACGGCACTGGATGAATGGAGCCCTGGCTGGAGACTGCACTGGATGAATGGAGCTCTGGCTGGAGACTGCACTGGATGAATGGAGCCCTGGCTGGAGACTGCACTGGATGAATGGAGCCCTGACCATAGAATGCACTGGATGAATGGAGCCCTGGCTGGAGACTGCACTGGATGAATGGAGCCCTGGCTAGAGACTGCCCTGGATGAATGGAGCCTTGGCTGGAGACGGCACTGGATGAATGGAGCCCTGGCTGGAGACGGCACTGGATGAACGGAGCCCTGACTGGAGACGGCACTGGATGAATGGAGCCCTGGCTGGAGACGGCACTGGATGAACGGAGCCCTGACTGGAGACTGCACTGGATGAATGGAACCCTGACTGGAGACTGCGCTCGATGAATGGAGCCCTGGCTGGAGACGGCACTGGATGAACGGAGCCCTGACTGGAGACGGCACTTGATGAATGGAGCCCTGACTGGGGACTGCACTGTATGAATGGAGCCCTGGCTGGAGACTGCACTGGATGAATGGAGCCCTAGCTGGAGACTGCACTGGATGAATGGAGCCCCGGCTGGAGACTGCACTGGATGAATTGCGCTCTGTCTGGAGACTGATGAGTATAAACGTTACTGCAAACACTGAGCCATGGCTGATACTTTACATGCAGCAAGGGTTCGAGTGTAATTCCACCATTGTATTAGAAATTGGGCAGGAACAGGCGCACTCCGGATCTATAGACTCCTGTCTTCAATGACTGAGCATCCACTGCTCTCTGGGAAACAGAATTCCAAAGATGCACAACCCCTTGAGTTGAAGAACTTTATCCTGATCTCAGTCCGAAATGGCCGACCCCTTATTCTGAGACTGTGACCCCTAGTTCTAGATTCCCCAGCCAGGGGAAAACATCCTCCCAGTATCTACCCTGTCAATCACATTAAAAATTGTATATCTTTCAATCAGATCACCTCTCATTCTTCTACATTTCAGGGAATAATATCCCAGTCTACTCAATCTCTCCTCATAGGACAATCCCCGCATCCCAGGAATCAATCTGGTGAATCTTTGCTGCTCTCCTTCCAAGGCCAGAATATCCTTCCTTTGGTCAAGAGACCAAAACTGGCCACAGTTCTCCAGGTGTGGTCTCAGCAAGGTCCGATCCAACTGCAATAAGACTTCTTCACTCTTCCATGTACAAGAGCTGACACAGAGTCTCTGTCTCCATCTCACTCCCTCTCACTCCCTCTCTCTCTCTCTCCATCTCAGTCCCTCTCACTCCCTCTCTCTCTCTCTCCATCTCACTCTCTCTTTTTCTCTCTCTCAATCTCTATCCCATCTTCTACCTCTGATGGTGTTCTATGGATGTGAGTGTTTAATATAAGGTGGTGTTTGTCAGTATATTTTCACTGCCGTATGATTTATGAACATGGTGAGAGGGGATTAGGGATCTGTTCTTTGATGTGAGGCAGTGATGTCTGTCCTAGTGACTCAGACTGTGATGCTGTTGTTTTCTGTGACTGACACTATGATATCGATTGTAATTTCACTCAGTGTGACAGGAGGTTACATGGCTTGATCAGTGGTGAGGGCGGAGCAGACTGAACAAGGAGCTGTCATCATCAGTCACTGCCGAACACCTTCACACACACCGCACAGTCCGGAAACTTCTTCACTAAATATTCTTTCAGCTCCTTAATTACAGCCCTGGATCTGAAAAGGGAAAAAGAGAAAGACATCTTTTAGAGACGGTCAATGGACACAATGCAGACTGTGCATTACCCACTAATGACACTACGTCCACATTTAACTCATTGTTTAAACTCCAGCACACCTCCTGTTCCAGTCCACATGTTTCAGCCAAAGAGCCGTATAATTCTACAGCACAGGAGGAGGCCGTTCAGACTCTCGTCTCTCTGACGGCTGTTTGCTCGAGTAATTCACGACTAACATCTCAGTTTAATATCTGTTGTGGGGAAGTTATTTGAATCTGTTATTAGGGACAGAATGACTGACAAATATAAACTGATCAGAGAGAGTCAGCACGGATTTAAAAAGGGTGAAACATGTTTAACTAATCGAGTTGTATTTTTTGAAGAGGTCACTAATGTGGTCGATAAGGGAATGTCTATGGATGTTATTTATATGGATTTCCAGAAGGCATTTGAGAAGGTTCCACACAAGAGACTGTTCGCAAAATAGAAGCATATGGAATGTGAGGAAACCTTTTGACATGGGTAAGGAATTGGTTAGGAGGTAGGAGACAGAGAGTAGGGATAATGTGAGGCAAGATGAGGCAACATCGAGGTGTTGCTGGAACAGGAGCCAATGTAGGTTAGTGATCACAGTGATGGGGGAATGTGAATTCAGGGGTGATCTCATTGAGGTATTTAAGATGAATAAAGGATTAAGATGATTCGGAGAGATGGCGAGAAACTGTTTCCTCTGGTGGGGGAGTCGAGAACAAGGGGACATAATCTTAATATTAGAGCTCGGGGTGATGTCAGGAGGCATTTCTTCACATAAAGGCGAGTGGAAATCGGGAACTCTCTCCCTCATAAAGCTGTTGAGGCTGAAGATCAATTTAAACATTTAACAATGAGCTTGATAGATTTTGTTGGGTCGGGGTATTGTGGGTTATGCAACCAAGGCAGGGAGATGGAGATCAGATACAGATCAGATGATCTAACTGGAGGATAGAACAGGCTCGATGGGCTGAACAGCCTCCTCCTGTTCCTATATTCCCAATCCCACTACCCTGCTCTATCCCCATAGTCCTGTATTCTCCTCAGATTCACATGTTTATTGAATACAATTTGAATAAAAACCTGAAGTTTAATCCCCGAGAGGCTGCTGAATGTTTAGTGAATTCTCGGTTTTGATTTCAGATTTCTACTATCTGTAGTTTTTAGTTTCCAAACGCTGTTGATTGTTTTAATTCAAGGGTTTATCGATCTGCATTTCCACTTTCAAGGAATGATGTAATTGAACCCGAGATCTCTCTGCTTCTACACATCCTTCATCAGCTTTTCACTCCTTTTCCTTCCAAAACCCATCATCTCAAACCCCTCGACATTGAATTGTGTCAGTCTCCGATCTGTCCCTTCCCTGATCCCTCTCCCCAAGTCTTTGTCTCTTCTCCTCCCTGTTTGTCAAACCTCTCCTTCTGTGTAATCAGCACATTCCAATGATCGTGCTCCCTCTGTCCAAGACCAAATCATCGATATATATCAGCAACAAGTCACCTCTTTAATGTAGAGAAACATCGCACGCCACCTCACATGACATCAGGAAAACAGACACAAGTAATACAGAGAGATTAGGAGGGGTGACCAAATGCTTGGTTAAAGATGTGGGTTTTAAGGAGGGTGAAGTGTTTCAAGGAGACCAAGGTTAAAGGAGGTTCTAGATATGGGGGGTGGGTCAAGACTACGGAGGGATTTCAATCCAGAGAGTAGAATTTTACATTGAAATTTGAGGGTGTTTGGGGATGGAAGCCCAATGTAGGTCAGCATGGACGGGGGTGATGGTGAACAGGACTTGGTTTGGAACAGGATAGAGAGAGCAGAGCTTCGGATGAGCTGAAGAATACAGAGAGTGGAGGATGGCAGTCTGGTCAGGAGAACACTGGAATAGTAAAGTTAGAGGTGACAAAGACATGAAGAAGAGTTTCAGTAGTGGAAGGAGTGAGGGAGGGGCAGAGATGGGCAATGTTACAGAGGGGAAAGTGGATAATCATTGAGATGTGGAGGATTTGGGGTCAGATCAGGGTCAAAGATGAGACTAAGGTTGCAAAGAGTCTGGTTCGGCAGCAGACAGTGTTCAGGGAGAGGGATGGAGTTTGTACCAGGAACTGAAGACAATGGCTTTGATCTTCCCAATGTGTCCCCCAGTGAGACTGGGTCCTCAGTGCTGACTGGTCTTAGCTGCTGTTATTTTCACTGATTGGACGGTTATTATTAGAGACTCCGACCACAGCAGAAATCCCCAATGTAAAAAATAACTGCAAAGACTGTCAGATCGGAAGATTGAAACTTAACTAACAGAGGAAGTGAAAGAAGGAGCTCGGAGCAGCTGGACGTTTGTTAATGACACGGGACAAAACTGTGAACCGCACACACTACCTAGAATCTTACAGCACAGAAGGAGGCCATTCAGCCCATCGTGCCTGTGAGCTACCCAATTCCTCCCACTGCCCCTCTCCAGCCCCATAACCCAGCAAATCTTTCCTTTTCAGGTCTATCTCCAATTCCCTCTTCTAGACCTGGGCCCACAGTACGAGACTGTCCCTAACCTGGGCTCGAAATTGGCATCTCATTCATTCATTGGAAGACAAAATGCCTGGTGTGGGAAATGGAGCTCAGGACTCGGAACATTCCCTCTCCCCTCCTGAGGGACACTTCATGCTGGGGTAACAGTTCCATGGGCCCGACAGCACATTCCTACCTCACTCACTTCCCCATTCTGTGGGTGAACAATATGGTGGTCACACATGTGGTCCCCGTGCCGCCATGCTACCACGATCGACCGCACGGCGGCCCAACATAAAACGATGGTCGTGCTGCCCCCTCAATCACGTGGAGGGTGGGTGCTCTGCCACGCTGGCAACAGCATCAGCTGCCTTTACACAGGTGCTGGTGCCATTTTGAAAGGACAGCCAGTCCTGCTGCTACATTTACATTTTTAATGGCCGAACCCCTCCCCACCCAATGAACTGCAAAATAAACTCTCGCCCCTTCCCCCCAATAACAATTAAATGTAATGGTTGTCCTCCTCTCCCCCAACAAAACACTTACCAGCAAGACTTGACCTTTCCCCCAAACTGATCAAAGTTCAGAGGTCACCCCTTCCCACCCTCCCCTACACTATTAATGCTGATTGGATCCTGATCCCCCTCTCACTGCACTAAAGGTCCTAAGTCTCCCCCCATCCCCACCTCGGTGGTGCTAGTTTTCCCTGGACGGGGAAGTGAAGGTGTGAGTGCCAGCCGCCGCTCGGAAGATCGCGGGCAGCCGGGAAGATTGCTGTTGATTTTATTTAAATTTATTCATTTACCTAATTTAAATATGTAAAGTCGGATCCCGTCACCCAGCAGCGGAGGGACCGCCCTGGAGCCACGTCACCACCAGGAAGATCGGGTCCGACACTCCTGGCGTCGGACTCCGTGTCCGGCCGCTGTCAGAATGATCTTCCGGCCCCCCCGCCACCATCCCCCGCCACGGATCCCGACATCGGGACCTCAACAAAATCCCAGCCTACATGTGTAAACCTGGACCCTGTTAGCAGGATATTTGACTGCAGGGGCCATCACAACTGTGTCCAATTCTGTCCCCACCTGAAATCCACACACAACTTGCATTTATATAGCACCTTTAAAGTACAAAACATCACAAGATGCTTCACAGAGCCACAGTAAGAGGAACGGGGTAGGGGGTGAGGAGACTTTCGGAAGAGTGATCAAAGTCTTGGGTGAAAGGATGGAGTTTGATGGAGCAGAGAGAGACCTGGAGAGGGGGAGGGATTAATGGCGGGAGTTCAGAGAGCAGGGCCGAGGCATCTGAAGGCTCTGCTGTCAATGGTGGGATGAAGGAAGCAGCGATGGGCAGGAGAGGCGAGTTAGAAGATGGAAGAGTGAGGGAGGGAATGTGAGTCTGCAGCAGGAGGCAGAGGGTAGGGAGGAGGGAAACAGAGGTCAGTGAGGTCAGGGTAGTAGGTCAGTGAGGTCAGGGGTAGTGTTGGAACGGCACTTGGTGTCAGACAGTGTACTGACCACTGCATTTCAGACAAGTCGGGGTTTATGGAGAGTGGATGAAAGAAGCCGGCAGCAGACATGGGAATAATCAAGTTTGGAGACAAGATGAGCAGGGATAAGGGTTTGTGTGGTCAAGGGGCTGATGTAGTGTAGAGACAGGCAATGTTGTGTGGACAGAAATAAGAGGCTCACTGATGGAGAGGATGTGGGGTTTGAAGCTCAACTACTTTAGGCCCAGTGGGAAGGAGGCCCATGTTTACTGGTCCCTATTGGAGGGCCAGTGGGAAGGAGGCCCATGTTTACTGGTCCCTATTGGAGGGCCAGTGGGAAGGAGGCCCATGTTTACTGATCCCTACTGGAGGCCCAGTGGGATGGAGGCCCATGTTTGCTGGTCCCTATTGGATGCCCAGTGGGAAGGAGGCCCATGTTTACTGGTCCCTATTGGAGGGTCCAGTGGGAAGGAGGCCCATGTTTACTGGTCCCTATTGGATGCCCAGTGGGAAGAAGGCCCATGTTTACTGGTCCCTATTGGAGGGTCCAGTGGGAAGGAGGCCCATGTTTACTGGTCCCTATTGGAGGGTCCAGTGGGAAGGAGGCCCGTGTTTACTGGTCCCTATTGGAGGCCCAGTGGGAAGGAGGCCCATGTTTGCTGGTCCCTATTGGAGGCCCAGTGGGAAGGAGGCCCATGTTTACTGGTCCCTATTGGATGCCCAGTGGGAAGGAGGCCCATGTTTACTGGTCCCGATTGGAGGGTCCAGTGGGAAGGAGGCCCATGCTTACTGGTCCCTATTGAAGGGTCCAGTGGGAAGGAGGCCCATGTTTATTGGTCCCGATTGGAGGGTTCAGTGGGAAGGAGGCCCATGTTTACTGTTCCCTATTGGAGGTCCAGTGAGAAGGAGGCCCATGTTTACTGGTCCCTATTGGAGGTCCAGTGGAACATGGTCACCATGGTTGATGTGAAGCAAAGCTCCTTCATGTTGTAAATGTGTGATTGTCGACCCCTCATCCCAGTAAAACTCCATGACCCGGAGCCTGACCATGGAAAGGGATGGAGACGGGAAGGGATTAGAACATGTTATGAGCTGACAGGATGGGGCAGTGGGTCAGACCCTATCCTGTCCCTCCAGCTCACACTGATGGGGTGAGGATCTCCTCTCTCTGCTGGGCCTTCATGAAATGAACTTTCTGTCCAAACCAGTCCCATTGAGAATAGGCCAACAGCACAGAACTGTCCTAAATTTGACAATAATCTGCCAGTCTTACTGAGAGAGGTCAAAGCATGGTCACTGTGGGGAATGGGGCCTTACTCCAGGAGAAGGCATGTTTCTGGGGTCAAGAATTAACAACCATTGATGGGGCAGAGCAGAGGGAGTTTTACCCTTCATTTAACTGCTCCACCTGGCAGACTGTGGGAAAGAGAGAGAGGTGGAGGCTGTGAGACAGAGTGAGAGAAAGAGAGAGGGGGAGGCATTTAACTGCTGCACCAGGCCTCAAAGTGTTCCAGTCTCCAGTAATAACTCCTGTTATAGAGATCAGTTACAGAATTACAGAACAATGGAGGGTGGGAGAGAGAGATGAGTCGGCAGAGGAACAAAGACAGAGAGATAGAGACAGGGAAAGAGGGAGAGAGAAACGCAATGGGAGAGAGAGACCAGAAATGAGAGAGAATGAGAAAGAGACAGAGCGACAGGGAGGAGAGCAAAACAGGGAGAGCGAGATGGGAAGAATGTGAAAGACAGATATGCAATGAGAGAGAGGAGGGTGAAAGTATAACTGAGAGAGATACAGAGAGGTGGACGAACAGGGTGATAGAAATCCAAGGATGAATTTTATGAGTGTTGTCGGGATGGAGACTGTGCAGATGTGTCGTCCCGGAGCCCCCGCGATATTACACATAGGGGCTCATTTAAATAAAGGTGTATTATTGTAAAACTTTATTAAATAAAAATCTTTGTGATGGAAGCCCTTCCCCAACTCCCCAATGGTCATTTCATTGCCCGAAATGATCAACAACTGGCTTTTTCAAATACCTGAACTTTCACCCCAACCTTCAATCTTTTACCCTTCAACCTCTTCCCACCATCCCCACATCCAATCAAAATTGTTTTCCCCGCTCCCCCGCTCCCCCACCCCTCCCACCCTGAAAGTTTTATTCCTCCCCGCTCTCCACCAGGTTCCCGCCTCGGAATTCCGTACGGAGTTCCGAAGGTGCGCGAGGTATGAACGGTGGTGGTAAAATCGGTGTGGGACAGCCGCACCTGCAGGTAAGTTTATTTACATATCATTAAGGTTCATTTTAATATGGAGATGAAGGTCCCGCCACCAGTGGCAGTGGGCGGTGGCACCAATGTCCCCTCGCCACTGGTAATATGCGGCGAGCCCTTCTCCACAACACGGGGGGTCGAGGCGGGCGACTCCCCACATAATTTTACCTGCCCCAGCGCTGTGACCCGCGAGTGGAGGGGCTGGTAAAATTCAGCCCAGAGGCTCGAATCCTGAGACAGAGAGAGGGAGAGGGAGATAGAAAAAGAGGGTGAGAGAGAGAATGAGAGACAGAGAGAGAGACAGAGACAGACAGAGAGAGACAGAGAGAGAGAGAGAGAGAGACAGAGAGAGAGAGACAGAGACAGAGAGACAGTCAGACAGAGAGAGACACAGAGAGAGAGAGAGAGAGAGAGACACACACACACAGAGACAGAGACAGACAGACAGAGACAGAGAGACAGAGATAGAGAGACAGAGAGAGAGAGAGAGACAGAGAGAGAGAGACAGAGACAGAGAGACAGACAGACAGAGAGAGACACAGAGAGAGAGAGAGAGAGAGAGACACACACACACAGAGACAGAGACAGACAGACAGAGACAGAGAGACAGAGATAGAGAGACAGAGAGAGAGAGAGAGACAGAGAGAGAGAGACAGAGACAGAGAGACAGACAGACAGAGACAGACAGACAGAGACAGACAGTCAGAGACAGACAGAGACAGACAGAGAGAGGAGAAACAATGTGCTGGATTCTATGAGCTCGTCGGCGAGCTCACAAAATGACAGCCTGCCCGTGTGGGCCGCACACCAAAGAGCCATCGTGATCTGAAGTGCGGAGGCTCATTTAACCATGTGGGGTGGGCCACATCTCCCCCTCCCTCAGTCATGTGGAGGGGATGGGCTGTCCGTCCCCGGCAATGGCGTCAACTGCCTGTGTGCCGGCAATGACACCATTTTTAAAGGGCAGTCAGTCCTGCCGGGATATTGACATTTTTTAAAGAGATTTCCTCCCAGAATTACATCAATAAAGTTCCAATTCCCCTTTCTCACCCAACTCCATAACAATTACATCAACTATATTCCCTTTCCCCCCAAAACAGTTACATTTAACATGTGACCTCCCCACACCAAACTGCACAAAGTTTAAAGTACACCCTTCCCACCATCCCCTACATCCTGCTGTTTATTTGACCCTGTTTCCCCCCCAACTCCTGCACTGAGAAACTGACCTGCTCCCACCTCCCCACCAGTGTGGTGCCTTGTTTCCCCAGACAGGGTTCTGAAGGTGCGACACTGTGACGGGCCCTCAAGATCACGGGTGAGTAGATTTAAATTCATTAGTATTATTAATTTAACTATTTAAATTGTGGTCCTGTCGCCCAGCGGCCGAGTGGTCGGCACGGAGCCTCCCCGTCACCGGGAGGATCGGGAGTGGCTCTGCCGGCGTCAAGGTCCGTGGTGGCCTCATCCGGAGCCAACTTCAGGATCTCCCACCAGGGATCACAATGTCGAGGGAGCCTTAAAATCCAGGCCAGTGAGACAGAGTAACAGAGAGAGAGAGGCATTAAGAGAGGATGACAAAGAAAGAGCACAAAAGAGCAAAACAGAGACAAGGATAGACAGAAGGGGAGAGAAAGAGAGTGAGTGAGGGAGAGGGATAGTGAGAGAGGGAGACAGAGGAGGAGGAAGAGAGGGAGGAGAGGGAGAGTGAGGAAGAGAAGGAGGAGAGGGAGAGTGAGGAAGAGGAAGAGAGGGAGACAGAGGAAGAGGAAGAGAGGGAGGAGAGGGAGAGTGAGGAAGAGGGAGGGAGGAGAGGGAGAGTGAGAGAGGGTGGAAGAGCGAGAGAGAAGAGGAAGTGAGAGTTGCTGACGTGCCTTTCTCTGGGTGATACCATTTACATACTGAGAAACAGGCAGTCAGACTCTCACAGGCTGCAGCTTTATAAAGCAGAGTCCAGTGAAGGGAGAGTTTATCAGTAACCAGGCACAGAGACAGGAGCAGGCACCATGATTTCACCCATCCAGCTGATCTGGCCTCTGGCATTCTGCGTCGCAGGTACAAATCTCTCTCCTTCCACGGTTAATATTTTCCTGCTGTTTATTTCAGTCCAATTCTACTGACTTGTGATTGGAGGGAAAATGCTGAAACATGAGGAGCGGTCACTTTCTCTAATAATATCTCATTTTACAGGGTCTTTCTGTGACAGTTCTTACTTCACTCTGTTTCTCTATTACCCCTCAGGTATCAGTGGAGACACCATCATCATGACCCAGTCTCCACCGGCACTGTCAGTGACACTGGGACAGACCGCAACGATCACCTGTACAGCCAGCCAGTCCGTTAGCAATGAAGTAGCTTGGTATCAGCAGCGAGACGGTCAGAAACCCACTCTCCTGATCTATGAGGCAACGGATCGATACACAGGAATATCCGAACGATTCACCGGCAGTCAACAGAACACCAAATTCACTCTGACAATCAGTAATGTACAGAATGAGGATGTCGCAGATTATTACTGTCAGCAATATAACAGCTTCCCTCTACACAGTGAGACAGAGCCTTACAAAAACCTCAATACACACAGTCCCACCTCCTGTACTGACACATCCCACAGTTATATATAATATATAATAATGGACACACAGTCACGCCTCCTGCACTGACACATCCCACAGTTATATATAATATATAATATTGGACACACAGTCCCACCTCCTGTACTGACACGTCCCACATTTATATATAACATATAATAATGGACACACAGTCCCACCTCCTGCACTGACACATCCCACAGTTATATATAATATATAATATTGGACACACAGTCCCACCTCCTGTACTGACACGTCCCACATTTATATATAACATATAATAATGGACACACAGTCCCACCTCCTGTACTGATACATCCCACAGTAAAATATAAAGTATCATATTGGACACTCAGTCCCACCTCCTGTACTGACACGTCCCACATTTATATATAACATATAATAATGGACACACATTCCCACCTCCTGCACTGACACATCCCACAGTTATATATAATATATAACAATGGACACGCAGTCCCACCTCCGGCACTGACACATCCCACAGTTATATATAATATATAATAATGGACACACAGTCCCACCTCCTGCACTGACACATCCCACAGTTATATATAATATATAATAATGGATACACATTCCCACTTCCTGTACTGACACATCCCACAGTTATATATAATATATAATAATGGATACACATTCCCACCTTCTGTACTGACACATCCCACAGTGAACAATAATATATAATAATGGATACACAGTCCCACCTCCTGCACCGACACATCCCACAGTTATATATAATATATAATAATGGATACACATTCCCACCTCCTGTACTGACACATCCCACAGTAAAAAATAATATATAATAATGGATACACAGTCCCACCTCCTGCACTGACACATCCCACAGTTATATATAATATATAATAATGGACACACAGTCCCACCTCCTGCACTGACACATCCCACAATAATATATAATATATAATAATGGACACACAGTCCCACCTCCTGCACTGACACATCCCACAATAATATATAATATATAATAATGGACACACAGTCCCACCTCCTGCACTGACACATCCCACAATAATATATAATATATAATAATGGACACACAGTCCCTCCTCCTGTACTGACACATCCCACAGTTATATATAATATATAATAATGGATACACATTCCCACCTCCTGTACTGACACATCTCACAGTTATATAAAATATACAATAATGGACACACAGTCCCACCTCCTGTACTGACACATCTCACAGTTATATAAAATATACAATAATGGACACACAGTCCCTCCTCCTGTACTGACACATCCCACAGTTATATATAATATATAATAATGGATACACCGTCCCACCTCCTGCACCGACACGTCCCACAGTTATATATAATATATAATAATGGATACACATTCCCACCTCCTGCACTGACACATCCCACAGTTATATATAATATATAATAATGGATACACATTCCCACCTCCTGTACTGACACGTCCCACACTTATATATAATATATAATAATGGATACAGATTCCCAATTCCTGTACTGACATGTCCCACAGTTATATCTAATATATAATAATGGATACACAGTCCCACCTCCTGCACTGACACATCCCACAGTTATATATAATATATAATAATGGATACACTGTCCCACTTCCTGCACTGACACGTCCCACAGTTACATTTAATATATAATAATGGATACACATTCCCACCTCCTGTACTGAAACATCCCACAGTAAAAAATAATATATAACAATGGACACACATTCCCACTTCCTGTACTGACACGTCCCACAGTTATATATAATATATAATAATGGACACACAGTCCCACCTCCTGTACTGACACAACCCACAGTTATATATAATATATCATAATGGAAACACAGTCCCACCTCCTGAACTGACACAACCCACAGTTTTATATAATATATAATAATGGACACACAGTCCCACCTCCTGCACTGACACAACCCACAGTTATATATAATATATCATAATGGAAACACAGTCCCACCTCCTGCACTGACACAACCCACAGTTTTATATAATATATCATAATGGACACACAGTCCCACCTCCTGTACTGACACATCTCACAGTCATATAAAATATATAATAATGGACACACAGTCCCACCTCCTGTACTGACACATCCCACAGTTATATATAATATATAATAATGGATACACATTCCCACCTCCTGTACTGACACATCTCACAGTTATATAAAATATACAATAATGGACACACAGTCCCACCTCCTGTACTGACACATCTCACAGTTATATAAAATATACAATAATGGACACACAGTCCCTCCTCCTGTACTGACACATCCCACAGTTATATATAATATATAATAATGGGCACACATTCCCACCTCCTGCACTGACACATCCCACAGTTATATATAATATATAATAATGGATACACCGTCCCACCTCCTGCACCGACACGTCCCACAGTTATATATAATATATAATAATGGATACACATTCCCACCTCCTGCACTGACACATCCCACAGTTATATATAATATATAATAATGGATACACATTCCCACCTCCTGTACTGACACGTCCCACACTTATATATAATATATAATAATGGATACAGATTCCCAATTCCTGTACTGACATGTCCCACAGTTATATCTAATATATAATAATGGATACACAGTCCCACCTCCTGCACTGACACATCCCACAGTTATATATAATATATAATAATGGATACACTGTCCCACTTCCTGCACTGACACGTCCCACAGTTACATTTAATATATAATAATGGATACACATTCCCACCTCCTGTACTGAAACATCCCACAGTAAAAAATAATATATAACAATGGACACACATTCCCACTTCCTGTACTGACACGTCCCACAGTTATATATAATATATAATAATGGACACACAGTCCCACCTCCTGTACTGACACAACCCACAGTTATATATAATATATCATAATGGAAACACAGTCCCACCTCCTGAACTGACACAACCCACAGTTTTATATAATATATAATAATGGACACACAGTCCCACCTCCTGCACTGACACAACCCACAGTTATATATAATATATCATAATGGACACACAGTCCCACCTCCTGTACTGACACATCTCACAGTCATATAAAATATATAATAATGGACACACAGTCCCACCTCCTGTACTGACACAACCCACAGTTATATATAATATATCATAATGGAAACACAGTCCCACCTCCTGCACTGACACAACCCAGTTTTATATAATATATAAAATTGGACACACAGTCCCACCTCCTGTACTGACACATCTCACAGTTATATAAAATATACAATAATGGACACACAGTCCCACCTCCTGTACTGACACATCCCACAGTTATATATAATATATAATAATGGGCACACATTCCCACCTCCTGCACTGACACATCCCACAGTTATATATAATATATAATAATGGATACACAGTCCCACCTCCTGCACCGACACGTCCCACAGTAATATATAATATATAATAATGGATACACATTCCCACTTCCTGTACTGACACATCCCACAGTAAAAAAATAATATATAATAATGGATACACAGTCCCACCTCCTGCACCGACACATCCCACAGTAATATATAAAATATAATAATGGATACACAGTCCCACCTCCTGTACTGACACATCCCTCAGTAAAGAATAATATATAATAATGGACACACATTCCCACTTCCTGTACTGACACGTCCCACACTTATATATAATATATAATAATGGACACACATTCCCAATTCCTGTACTGACACGTCCCACACTTATATATAATATATAATAATGGATACACAGTCCCACCTCCTGTACAGACACGTCCCATAGTAAAAAATAATATATAATAATGGATACACAGTCCCTCCTCCTGTACTGACACATCCCACAGTTATATATAATATATAATAATGGGCACACATTCCCACCTCCTGTACTGACACATCCCACAGTGATATATAATATATAATAATGGACACACAGTCCCACCTCCTGCACTGACACATCCCACAGTTATATATAATATGTAATAATGGATACACATTCCCACTTCCTGTACTGACACGTCCCACAGTAATATATAATATATAATAATGGATACACATTCCCACCTCCTGAACTGAAACATCCCACAGTGTAAAATAATATATAACAATGGACACACATTCCCACTTCCTGTACTGACACGTCCCAAAGTTATATATAATATACAATAATGGACACACAGTCCCACCTCCTGTACTGACACAACCCACAGTTATATATAATATATCATAATGGAAACACAGTCCCACCTCCTGAACTGACACAACCCACAGTTTTATATAATATATAATAATGGACACACAGTCCCACCTCCTGTACTGACACATCTCACAGTTATATAAAATATATAATAATGGACACACAGTCCCACCTCCTGTACTGACACATCCCACAGTTATATATAATATATAATAATGGAAACACAGTCCCACCTCCTGTACTGACACATCTCACAGTTATATAAAATATACAATAATGGACACACAGTCCCACCTCCTGTACTGACACATCCCACAGTAAAAAATAATATATAATAATGGACACACAGTCCCACCTCCTGCACTGTTACATCCCACAGTTATATATAATATATAATAATGGATACACAGTCCCACCTCCTGCACTGACACATCCCACAGTTATATATAATATATATTAATCGGCACACATTCCCACCTCCTTCACTGACACATCCCACAGTTATATATAATATATAATAATGGACACACAGTTCCACTTCCTGTACTGACACGTCCCACAGTTATATATAATATATAATAATGGACACACAGTCCCACCTCCTGTACTGACACATCTCACAGTTATATAAAATATACAATAATGGACACACAGTCCCACCACCTGTACTGACACGTCCCACAGTTATACATAATATATAATAATGGACACACAGTCCCACCTCCTGTAGTGACACATCTCACAGTTATATAAAATATACAAGAATGGACACACAGTCCCACCTCCTGTACTGACACATCCCACAGTTATATATAATATATAATAATGGGCACACATTCCCACCTCCTGCACTGACACATCCCACAGTAAAAAATAATATATAATAATGGACACACAGTCCCACCTCCTGCACTGGTACATCCCACAGTTATATATAATATATAATAATGGATACACAGTCCCACCTCCTGCACTGACACATCCCACAGTTATATATAATATATAATAATGGATACACATTCCCACCTCCTGCACTGACACATCCCACAGTAAAAAATAATATATAATAATGGATACACAGTCCCACCTCCTGCACCGACACATCCCACAGTAATATATAAAATATAATAATGGATACACAGTCCCACCTCCTGTACTGACACATCCCTCAGTAAAGAATAATATATAATAATGGACACTCATTCCCACTTCCTGTACTGACACGTCCCACACTTATATATAATATATAATAATGGACACACAGTCCCACCTCCTGCACTGACACATCCCACAGTTATATATAATATATAATAATGGATACACATTCCCACTTCCTGCACTGACACGTCCCACAGTTTTATATAATATGTAATAATGGATACACATTCCCACTTCCTGCACTGACACGTCCCACAGTTATATATAATATATAATAATGGATACACAGTCCCACCTCCTGCACTGACACATCCCACAGTTATATATAATATATAATAATGGATACACATTCCCACTTCCTGCACTGACACGTCCCACAGTTTTATATAATATGTAATAATGGATACACATTCCCACTTCCTGCACTGACACGTCCCACAGTTATATATAATATATAATAATGGATACACATTCCCACCTCCTGAACTGAAACATCCCACAGTGTAAAATAATATATAACAATGGACACACATTCCCACTTCCTGTCCTGACACGTCCCACAGTTATATATAATATACAATAATGGACACACAGTCCCACCTCCTGTACTGACACAACCCACAGTTATATATAATATATCATAATGGAAACACAGTCCCACCTCCTGAACTGACACAACCCACAGTTTTATATAATATATAATAATGGACACACAGTCCCACCTCCTGTACTGACACATCCCACAGTTATATATAATATATAATAATGGACACACAGTCACGCCTCCTGTACTGACACGTCGCACATTTATATATAACATATAATAATGGACACACAGTCCCACCTCCTGTACTGACACATCCCACAGTTATATATAATATATAATATTGGACACACAGTCCCACCTCCTGTACTGACACGTCCCACATTTATATATAACATATAATAATGGACACACAGTCCCACTTCCTGTACTGATACATCCCACAGTTATATATAATATATAATAATGGACACACAGTCCCACCTCCTGTACTGACACAACCCACCGTTATATATAATATATCATAATGGAAACACAGTCCCACCTCCTGAACTGACACAACCCACAGTTTTATATAATATATCATAATGGACACACAGTCCCACCTCCTGTACTGACACATCTCACAGTCATATAAAATATATAATAATGGACACACAGTCCCACCTCCTGTACTGACACAACCCACAGTTATATATAATATATCATAATGGAAACACAGTCCCACCTCCTGCACTGACACAACCCACAGTTTTATATAATATATAATAATGGACACACAGTCCCACCTCCTGTACTGACACATCTCACAGTTATATAAAATATACAATAATGGACACACAGTCCCACCTCCTGTACTGACACATCCCACAGTTATATATAATATATAATAATGGGCACACATTCCCACCTCCTGCACTGACACATCCCACAGTTATATATAATATATAATAATGGATACACAGTCCCACCTCCTGCACCGACACGTCCCACAGTAATATATAATATATAATAATGGATACACATTCCCACTTCCTGTACTGACACATCCCACAGTAAAAAAATAATATATAATAATGGATACACAGTCCCACCTCCTGCACCGACACATCCCACAGTTATATATAATATATAATAATGGATACACATTCCCACTTCCTGGACTGACACATCCCACAGTTATATATAATATATAATAATGGATACACATTCCCAATTCCTGTACTGACACGTCCCACAGTAAAAAATAATATATAATAATGGATACACAGTCCCACCTCCTGCACCGACACATCCCACAGTAATATATAAAATATAATAATGGATACACAGTCCCACCTCCTGTACTGACACATCCCTCAGTAAAGAATAATATATAATAATGGACACACATTCCCACTTCCTGTACTGACACGTCCCACACTTATATATAATATATAATAATGGATACACATTCCCACCTCCTGTACTGACACGTCCCACAGTTATATATAATATATAATAATGGATACACAGTCCCACCTTCTGCACTGACACATCCCACAGTTATATATAATATATAATAATGGATACACATTCCCACTTCCTGCACTGACACGTCCCACAGTTATATATAATATGTAATAATGGATACACATTCCCACTTCCTGTACTGACACGTCCCACAGTTATATATAATATATAATAATGGATACACATTCCCACTTCCTGTACTGACACATCCCACTGTTATATATAATATGTAATAATGGATACACAGTCCCACCTCCTGAACTGAAACATCCCACAGTGTAAAATAATATATAACAATGGACACACATTCCCACTTCCTGTACTGACACGTCCCAAAGTTATATATAATATACAATAATGGACACACAGTCCCACCTCCTGTACTGACACAACCCACAGTTATATATAATATATCATAATGGAAACACAGTCCCACCTCCTGAACTGACACAACCCACAGTTTTATATAATATATAATAATGGACACACAGTCCCACCTCCTGTACTGACACATCTCACAGTTATATAAAATATATAATAATGGACACACAGTCCCACCTCCTGTACTGACACAACCCACAGTTATATATAATATATCATAATGGAAACACAGTCCCACCTCCTGCACTGACACAACCCACAGTTTTATATAATATATAATAATGGACACACAGTCCCACCTCCTGTACTGACACATCTCACAGTTATATAAAATATACAATAATGGACACACAGTCCCACCTCCTGTACTGACACATCCCACATTAAAAAATAATATATAATAATGGACACACAGTCCCACCTCCTGCACTGGTACATCCCACAGTTATATATAATATATAATAATGGATACACAGTCCCACATCCTGCACTGACACATCCCACAGTTATATATAATATATAATAATGGATACACATTCCCACCTCCTGCACTGACACATCCCACAGTTATATATAATATATATTAATGGGCACACATTCCCACCTCCTTCACTGACACATCCCACAGTTATATATAATATATAATAATGGACACACAGTTCCACTTCCTGTACTGACACGTCCCACAGTTATACATAATATATAATAATGGACACACAGTCCCACCTCCTGTGGTGACACATCTCACAGTTATATAAAATATACAAGAATGGACACACAGTCCCACATCCTGTACTGACACATCCCACAGTTATATATAATATATAATAATGGGCACACAGTCCCACCTCCTGTAGTGACACATCTCACAGTTATATAAAATATACAAGAATGGACACACATTCCCACCTCCTGCACTGACACATCCCACAGTAAAAAATAATATATAATAATGGACACACAGTCCCACCTCCTGCACTGGTACATCCCACAGTTATATATAATATATAATAATGGATGCACAGTCCCACCTCCTGCACTGACACATCCCAAAGTTATATATAATATATAATAATGGATACACAGTCCCACCTCCTGCACTGACACATCCCACAGTTATATATAATATATAATAATGGATACACAGTCCCACCTCCTGCACTGGTACATCCCACAGTTATATATAATATATAATAATGGATGCACAGTCCCACCTCCTGCACTGACACATCCCACAGTTATATATAATATATAATAATGGATACACATTCCCACCTCCTGCACTGACACATCCCACAGTAATATATAAAATATAATAATGGATACACAGTCCCACCTCCTGTACTGACACATCCCTCAGTAAAGAATAATATATAATAATGGATACACATTCCCACTTCCTGGACTGACACGTCCCACAGTAAAAAATAATATATAATAATGGATACACAGTCCCACCTCCTGCACCGACACATCCCACAGTAATATATAAAATATAATAATGGATACACAGTCCCACCTCCTGTACTGACACATCCCTCAGTAAAGAATAATATATAATAATGGACACACATTCCCACTTCCTGTACTGACACGTCCCACACTTATATATAATATATAATAATGGATACACATTCCCAATTCCTGTACTGACACGTCCCACAGTTATATATAATATATAATAATGGATACACAGTCCCACCTCCTGCACTGACACATCCCACCGTTATATATAATATATAATAATGGATACACATTCCCACTTCCTGCACTGACACGTCCCACAGTTATATATAATATGTAATAATGGATACACATTCCCACTTCCTGCACTGACACGTCCCACAGTTATATATAATATATAATAATGGATACACATTCCCACCACCTGAACTGAAACATCCCACAGTGTAAAATAATATATAACAATGGACACACATTCCCACTTCCTGTACTGACACGTCCCACAGTTATATATAATATACAATAATGGACACACAGTCCCACCTCCTGTACTGACACAACCCACAGTTATATATAATATATCATAATGGAAACACAGTCCGACCTCCTGAACTGACACAACCCACAGTTTTATATAATATATAATAATGGACACACAGTCCCACCTCCTGTACTGACACATCCCACAGTTATATATAATATATAATAATGGACACACAGTCCCACCTCCTGTACTGACACGTCCCACATTTATATATAACATATAATAATGGACACACAGTCCCACCTCCTGCACTGACACATCCCACAGTTATATATAATATATAATATTGGACACACAGTCCCACCTCCTGTACTGACACGTCCCACATTTATATATAACATATAATAATGGACACACAGTCCCACTTCCTGTGCTGATACATCCCACAGTAAAATATAAAGTATCATATTGGACACTCAGTCCCACCTCCTGCACTGACACATCCCACAGTTATATATAATATATAATAATGGACACTCAGTCCCACCTCCGGCACTGACACATCCCAAAGTTATATATAATATATAATAATGGGCACACATTCCCACCTCCTGCACTGACACATCCCACAGTTATATATAATATATAATAATGGACACACAGTCCCACCTCCTGCACTGACACATCCCACAGTTATATATAATATATAATAATGGATACACATTCCCACTTCCTGTACTGACACATCCCACAGTTATATATAATATATAATAATGGATACACATTCCCACCTTCTGTACTGACACATCCCACAGTGAACAATAATATATAATAATGGATACACAGTCCCACCTCCTGCACCGACACATCCCACATTTATATATAATATATAATAATGGATACACATTCCCACCTCCTGTACTGACACATCCCACAGTAAAAAATAATATATAATAATGGATACACAGTCCCACCTCCTGCACTGACACATCCCACAGTTATATATAATATATAATAATGGACACACAGTCCCACCTCCTGCACTGACACATCCCACAGTTATATATAATATATAATAATGGATACACATTCCCACCTCCTGTACTGACACATCTCACAGTTATATAAAATATACAATAATGGACACACAGTCCCTCCTCCTGTACTGACACATCCCACAGTTATATATAATATATAATAATGGATACACATTCCCACCTCCTGTATAGACACGTCCCACAGTAAAAAATAATATATAATAATGGATACACATTCCCACCTCCTGTACTGACACATCTCACAGTTATATAAAATATACAATAATGGACACACAGTCCCTCCTCCTGTACTGACACATCCCACAGTTATATATAATATATAATAATGGATACACAGTCCCACCTCCTGCACCGACACGTCCCACAGTTATATATAATATATAATAATGGATACACAGTCCCACCTCCTGCACCGACACGTCCCACAGTAATATATAATATATAATAATGGATACACATTCCCACCTCCTGTACTGACACGTCCCACACTTATATATAATATATAATAATGGATACACATTCCCAATTCCTGTACTGACATGTCCCACAGTTATATCTAATATATAATAATGGATACACAGTCCCACCTCCTGCACTGACACATCCCACAGTTATATATAATATATAATAATGGATACACTGTCCCACTTCCTGCACTGACACGTCCCACAGTTATATATAATATGTAATAATGGATACACATTCCCACTTCCTGTACTGACACGTCCCACAGTTACATTTAATATATAATAATGGATACACATTCCCACCTCCTGTACTGAAACATCCCACAGTAAAAAATAATATATAACAATGGACACACATTCCCACTTCCTGTACTGACACGTCCCACAGTTATATATAATATATAATAATGGACACACAGTCCCACCTCCTGTACTGACACAACCCACAGTTATATATAATATATCATAATGGAAACACAGTCCCACCTCCTGAACTGACACAACCCACAGTTTTATATAATATATCATAATGGACACACAGTCCCACCTCCTGTACTGACACATCTCACATTTATATAAAATATATAATAATGGACACACAGTCCCACCTCCTGTACTGACACAACCCACAGTTATATATAATATATCATAATGGAAACACAGTCCCACCTCCTGCACTGACACAACCCACAGTTTTATATAATATATAATAATGGACACACAGTCCCACCTCCTGCACTGACACAACCCACAGTTTTATATAATATATAATAATGGACACACAGTCCCACCTCCTGTACTGACACATCCCACAGTTATATATAATATATAATAATGGGCACACATTCCCACCTCCTGCACTGACACATCCCACAGTTATAGATAATATATAATAATGGATACACAGTCCCACCTCCTGCACCGACACGTCCCACAGTAATATATAATATATAATAATGGATACACATTCCCACTTCCTGGACTGACACGTCCCACAGTAAAAAATAATATATAATAATGGATACACAGTCCCACCTCCTGCACCGACACATCCCACAGTAATATATAAAATATAATAATGGATACACAGTCCCACCTCCTGTACTGACACATCCCTCAGTAAAGAATAATATATAATAATGGACACACATTCCCACTTCCTGTACTAACACGTCCCACACTTATATATAATATATAATAATGGATACACATTCCCAATTCCTGTACTGACACGTCCCACAGTTATATATAATATATAATAATGGATACACAGTCCCACCTCCTGCACTGACACATCCCACAGTTATATATAATATATAATAATGGATACACATTCCCACTTCCTGCACTGACACGTCCCACAGTTATATATAATATGTAATAATGGATACACATTCCCACTTCCTGTACTGACACGTCCCACAGTTATATATAATATATAATAATGGATACACATTCCCACCTCCTGAACTGAAACATCCCACAGTGTAAAATAATATATAACAATGGACACACATTCCCACTTCCTGTACTGACACGTCCCACAGTTATATATAATATACAATAATGGACACACAGTCCCAACTCCTGTACTGACACAACCCACAGTTATATATAATATATCATAATGGAAACACAGTCCCACCTCCTGAACTGACACAACCCACAGTTTTATATAATATATAATAATGGACACACAGTCCTACCTCCTGTACTGACACATCTCACAGTTATATAAAATATATAATAATGGACACACAGTCCCACCTCCTGTACTGACACAACCCACAGTTATATATAATATATCATAATGGAAACACAGTCCCACCTCCTGCACTGACACAACCCACAGTTTTATATAATATATAATAATGGACACACAGTCCCACCTCCTGTACTGACACATCTCACAGTTATATAAAATATACAATAATGGACACACAGTCCCACCTCCTGTACTGACACATCCCACAGTTACATATAATATATAATAATGGGCACACATTCCCACCTCCTTCACTGACACATCCCACAGTTATATATAATATATAATAATGGACACACAGTTCCACTTCCTGTACTGACACGTCCCACAGTTATATATAATATATAATAATGGACACACAGTCCCACCTCCTGTACTGACACATCTCACAGTTATATAAAATATACAATAATGGACACACAGTCCCACCTCCTGTACTGACACGTCCCACAGTTATACATAATATATAATAATGGACACACAGTCCCACCTCCTGTAGTGACACATCTCACAGTTATATAAAATCTCCAAGAATGGACACACAGTCCCACCTCCTGTACTGACACATCCCACCGTTATATATAATATATAATAATGGGCACACATTCCCACCTCCTGCACTGACACATCCCACAGTTATATATAATATATAATAATGGACACACAGTCCCACCTCCTGCACTGACACATCCCACAGTTATATATAATATATAATAATGGATACACATTCCCACCTCGTGGACTGACACGTCCCACAGTAAAAAATAATATATAATAATGGACACACAGTCCCACCTCCTGCACTGGTACATCCCACAGTTATATATAATATATAATAATGGATACACAGTCCCACCTCCTGCACTGACACATCCCACAGTTATATATAATATATAATAATGGATACACATTCCCACCTCCTGCACTGACACATCCCACAGTAATATATAAAATATAATAATGGATACACAGTCCCACCTCCTGTACTGACACATCCCTCAGTAAAGAATAATATATAATAATGGATACACATTCCCACTTCCTGGACTGACACGTCCCACAGTAAAAAATAATATATAATAATGGATACACAGTCCTACCTCCTGCACCGACACATCCCACAGTAATATATAAAATATAATAATGGATACACAGTCCCACCTCCTGTACTGACACATCCCTCAGTAAAGAATAATATATAATAATGGACACACATTCCCACTTCCTGTACTGACACGTCCCACACTTATATATAATATATAATAATGGATACACATTCCCAATTCCTGTACTGACTCGTCCCACAGTTATATATAATATATAATAATGGACACACATTCCCACTTCCTGTACTGACACGTCCCACACTTATATATAATATATAATAATGGATACACATTCCCAATTCCTGTACTGACTCGTCCCACAGTTATATATAATATATAATAATGGACACACATTCCCACCTCCTGCACTGACACATCCCACAGTTATATATAATATATAATAATGGATACACATTCCCACTTCCTGCACTGACACGTCCCACAGTTATATATAATATGTAATAATGGATACACATTCCCACTTCCTGCACTGACACGTCCCACAGTTATATATAATATATAATAATGGATACACATTCCCACCTCCTGAACTGAAACATCCCACAGTGTAAAATAATATATAACAATGGACACACATTCCCACTTCCTGTACTGACACGTCCCACAGTTATATATAATATACCATAATGGAAACACAGTCCCACCTCCTGCACCGACACGTCCCACAGTTATATATAATATATAATAATGGACACACAGTCCCACCTCCTGTACTGACACCTCTCACAGTTATATAAAATATATAATAATGGACACACAGTCCCACCTCCTGTACTGACACAACCCACAGTTATATATAATATATCATAATGGACACACGGTCCCACCTCCTGAACTGACACAACCCACAGTTTTATATAATATATAATAATGGACACACAGTCCCACCTCCTGTACTGACACCTCTCACAGTTATATAAAATATATAATAATGGACACACAGTCCCACCTCCTGTACTGACACAACCCACAGTTATATATAATATATCATAATGGAAACACAGTCCCACCTCCTGCACTGACACAACCCGCAGTTTTATATAATATATAATAATGGACACACAGTCCCACCTCCTGTACTGACACATCTCACAGTTATATAAAATATACAATAATGGACACACAGTCCCACCTCCTGTACTGACACATCCCACAGTTATATATAATATATAATAATGGGCACACATTCCCACCTCCTTCACTGACACATCCCACAGTTATATATAATATATAATAATGGACACACAGTTCCACTTCCTGTACTGACACGTCCCACAGTTATATATAATATATAATAATGGACACACAGTCCCACCTCCTGTACTGACACATCCCACAGTTATATAAAATATACAATAATGGACACACAGTCCCACCTCCTGTACTGACACGTCCCACAGTTATATATAATATATAATAATGGATACACATTCCCACCTCCTGTAGTGACACATCCCACAGTTATATATAATATATAATAATGGGCACACAGTCCCACCTCCTGTAGTGACACATCCCACAGTTATATATAATATATAATAATGGACACACATTCCCACCTCCTGCACTGACACATCCCACAGTTATATATAATATA
The DNA here is from genome assembly GCF_036365525.1 of Heterodontus francisci. Lineage (NCBI taxonomy): Eukaryota > Metazoa > Chordata > Chondrichthyes > Heterodontiformes > Heterodontidae > Heterodontus > Heterodontus francisci. The sequence continues at coordinate 119,370,381 of NC_090378.1, read as the reverse complement.
TAATAATGGACACACAGTCCCACCTCCTGTAGTGACACATCCCACAGTTATATATAATATATAATAATGGACACACAGTCCCACCTCCTGTAGTGACACATCCCACAGTTATATATAATATATAATAATGGACACACAGTCCCACCTCCTGTACTGACACATCCCACAGTTATATATAATATATAATAATGGACACACAGTCCCACCTCCTGCACTGACACATCCCACAGTTATATATAATATATAATAATGGACACACAGTCCCACCTCCTGTAGTGACACATCCCACAGTTATATATAATATATAATAATGGACACACAGTCCCACCTCCTGTACTGACACATCCCACAGTTATATATAATATATAATAATGGACACACAGTCCCACCTCCTGCACTGACACATCCCACAGTTATACATAATATATAATAATGGACACACAGTCCCACCTCCTGTAGTGACACATCCCACAGTTATATATAATATATAATAATGTGCACACATTCCCACCTCCTGCACTGACACATCCCACAGTTATATATAATATATAATAATGGACACACAGTCCCACCTCCTGTAGTGACACATCCCACAGTTATATATAATATATAATAATGGACACACAGTCCCACCTCCTGTACTGACACATCCCACAGTTATATATAATATATAATAATGGACACACAGTCCCACCTCCTGCACTGACACATCCCACAGTTATATATAATATATAATAATGGATACACATTCCCACCTCGTGGACTGACACGTCCCACAGTAAAAAATAATATATAATAATGGACACACAGTCCCACCTCCTGCACTGGTACATCCCACAGTTATATATAATATATAATAATGGATACACAGTCCCACCTCCTGTACAGACACGTCCCACAGTAAAAAATAATATATAATAATGGATACACATTCCCACCTCCTGCACTGACACATCCCACAGTAATATATAAAATATAATAATGGATACACAGTCCCACCTCCTGTATTGAAACATCCCACAGTTATATATAATATATAATAATGGATACACATTCCCACCTCCTGCACCGACACATCCCACAGTTATATATAATATATAATAATGGATACACATTCCCACCTCCTGCACCGACACATCCCACAGTTATATGTAATATATAATAATGGATACACAGTCCCACCTCCTGTACAGACACGTCCCACAGTAAAAAATAATATATAATAATGGATACACATTCCCACCTCCTGTACTGACACATCCCACAGTTATATATAATATATAATAATGGATACACATTCCCACCTCCTGCACCGACACATCCCACAGTTATATATAATATATAATAATGGATACACATTCCCACCTCCTGTACTGACACATCCCACAGTAAAAAATAATATATAATAATGGATACACAGTCCCACCTCCTGCACTGACACATCCCTCAGTAAAAAATAATATATAATAATGGATACACAATCCCACATCCTGCACCGACACATCCCACAGTTATATATAATATATAATAATGGATACACAGTCCCACCTCCTGTACTGACACATCCCACAGTAAAAAATAATATATTATAATGGACACACATTCCCACCTCCTGCACTGACACATCCCACAGTTATATATAATATATAATAATGGATACACAGTCCCACCTCCTGCACCGACACATCCCACAGTTATATATAATATATAATAATGGATACACATTCCCACTTCCTGGACTGACACGTCCCACAATAAAAAATAATATATAATAATGGATACACAGTCCCACCTCCTGCACCGACACATCCCACAGTAATATATAATATATAATAATGGATACACATTCCCACCTCCTGTACTGACACATCCCACAGTAAAAAATAATATATAATAATGGATACATATTCCCACCTCCTGCACCGACACATCCCACAGTAATATATAAAATATAATAATGGATACACATTCCCACCTCCAGCACTGACACATCCCACAGTTATATATAATATGTAATAATGGATACACATTCCCACTTCCTGTACTGACACATCCCACAGTTATATATAATATATAATAATGGATACACATTCCCACCTCCTGCACCGACACATCCCACAGTAATATATAAAATATAATAATGGATACACAATCCCACCTCCTGTACTAACACATCCCTCAGTAAAAAATAATATATTATATTGGACACACAGTCCCACCTCCTGCACCGACACATCCCACAGTAATATATAAAATATAATAATGGATACACATTCCCACCTCCAGCACTGACACATCCCACAGTTATATATAATATGTAATAATGGATACACTGTCCCACTTCCTGTACTGACACATCCCACAGTTATATATAATATATAATAATGGATACACATTCCCAATTCCTGTACTGACACATCCCACAGTTATATATAATATATAATAATGGATTCACAGTCCCACCTCCTGCACTGACACATCCCACAGTTATATATAATATATAATAATGGATACACATTCCCACTTCCTGTACTGACACATCCCACAGTAAAAAATAATATATAATAATGGATTCACAGTCCCACCTCCTGCACTGACACATCCCACAGTTATATATAATATATAATAATGGACACACAGTCCCACCTCCTGTACTGACACGTCCCACAGTTATATATAATATATAATAATGGATACACAGTCCCACCTCCCGCACTGACACATCCCACAGTTATATATAATATATAATAATGGACACACAGTCCCACCTCCTGTACTGAAACATCCCACAGTAAAAAATAATATATAATAATGGACACACAGTCCCACCTCCTGCACTGACACATCCCACAGTAAAAAATAATATATAACAATGGACACACATTCCCACTTCCTGTACTGACATGTCCCACAGTTATATATAATATATAATAATGGACACACAGTCCCACCTCCTGTACTGACACAACCCACAGTTATATATAATATATCATAATGGAAACTTAGTCCCACCTCCTGCACTGACACAACCCACAGTTTTATATAATATATAATAATGGACACACAGTCCCACCTCCTGTACTGACACATCTCACAGTTATATAAAATATATAATAATGGACACACAGTCCCACCTCCTGTACTGACACAACCCACAGTAATATATAATATATAATAATGGATACACATTCCCACCTCCTGTACTGACACATTCCACAGTAAAAAATAATATATAATAATGGATACACAATCCCACCTCCTGCACCGACACATCCCACAGTTATATATAATATATAATAATGGATACACAATCCCACCTCCTGCACCGACACATCCCACAGTAAAAAATAATATATTATAATGGACACACATTCCCACCTCCTGCACTGACACATCCCACAGTTATATATAATATATAATCATGGATACACATTCCCACATCCTGTACTGACACATCCCACAGTAAAAAATAATATATAATAATGGATACACAATCCCACCTCCTGCACCGACACATCCCACAGTTATATATAATATATTATAATGGACACACATTCCCACCTCCTGCACTGACACATCCCACAGTTATATATAATATATTATAATGGACACACATTCCCACCTCCTGCACCGACACATCCCACAGTTATATATTCTTTTGGGCCTCCTTATCTCGAGAGACAATGGATACGCGCCTGGAGGTGGTCAGTGGTTTGTGAAGCAGCGTCTGGAGTGGCTATAAAGGCCAATTCTGGAGTGACAGGCTCTTCCACAGGTGCTGCAGAGAATTTTGTTTGTTGGGGCTGTTGCACAGTTGGCTCTCCCCTTGCGCCTCTGTCTTTTTTCCTGCCAACTACTAAGTCTCTTCGACTCGCCACAATTTAGCCCTGTCTTTATGGCTGCCCGCCAGCTCTGGCGAATGCTGGCAACTGACTCCCACGACTTGTGATCAATGTCACACGATTTCATGTCGCGTTTGCAGACGTCTTTATAACGGAGACATGGACGGCCGGTGGGTCTGATACCAGTGGCGAGCTCGCTGTACAATGTGTCTTTGGGGATCCTGCCATCTTCCATGCGGCTCACATGGCCAAGCCATCTCAAGCGCCGCTGACTCAGTAGTGTGTATAAGCTGGGGATGTTGGCCGCTTCAAGGACTTCTGTGTTGGAGATATAGTCCTGCCACCTGATGCCAAGTATTCTCCGAAGGCAGCGAAGATGGAATGAATTGAGACGTCGCTCTTGGCTGGCATACGTTGTCCAGGCCTCGCTGCCGTAGAGAAAGGTACTGAGGACACAGGCCTGATACACTCGGACTTTTGTGTTCCGTGTCAGTGCGCCATTTTCCCACACTCTCTTGGCCAGTCTGAACATAGCAGTGGAAGCCTTACCCATGCGCTTGTTGATTTCTGCATCTAGAGACAGGTTACTGGTGATAGTTGAGCCTAGGTAGGTGAACTCTTGAACCACTTCCAGAGCGTGGTCGCCAATATTGATGGATGGAGCATTTCTGACATCCTGCCCCATGATGTTCGTTTTCTTGAGGCTGATGGTTAGGCCAAATTCATTGCAGGCAGACGCAAACCTGTCGATGAGACTCTGCAGGCATTCTTCAGTATGAGATGTTAAAGCAGCATCGTCAGCAAAGAGGAGTTCTCTGATGAGGACTTTCCGTACTTTGGACTTCGCTCTTAGACGGGCAAGGTTGAACAACCTGCCCCCTGATCTTGTGTGGAGGAAAATTCCTTCTTCAGAGGATTTGAACGCATGTGAAAGCAGCAGGGAGAAGAAAATCCCAAAAAGTGTGGGTGCGAGAACACAGCCCTGTTTCACACCACTCAGGATAGGAAAGGGCTCTGATGAGGAGCCACCATGTTGAATTGTGCCTTTCATATTGTCATGGAATGAGGTGATGATACTTAGTAGCTTTGGTGGACATCCGATCTTTTCTAGTAGTCTGAAGAGACCACGTCTGCTGACGAGGTCAAAGGCTTTGGTGAGATCAATGAAAGCAATGTAGAGGGGCATCTGTTGTTCACGGCATTTCTCCTGTATCTGACGAAGGGAGAACAGCATGTCAATAGTCGATCTCTCTGCACGAAAGCCACACTGTGCCTCAGGGTAGACGCGCTCGGCCAGCTTCTGGAGCCTGTTCAGAGCGACTCGAGCAAAGACTTTCCCCACTATGCTGAGCAGGGAGATTCCACGGTAGTTGTTGCAGTCACCGCGGTCACCTTTGTTTTTATAGAGGGTGATGATGTTGGCATCGCGCATGTCCTGGGGTACTGCTCCCTCGTCCCAGCACAGGCATAGCAGTTCATGTAGTGCTGAGAGTATAGCAGGCTTGGCACTCTTGATTATTTCAGGGGTAATGCTGTCCTTCCCAGGGGCTTTTCCGCTGGCTAGGGAATCAATGGCATCACTGAGTTCCGATTTGGTTGGCTGTATGTCCAGCTCATCCATGACTGGTAGAGGCTGGGCTGCATTGAGGGCAGTCTCAGTGACAGCATTCTCCCTGGAGTACAGTTCTAGGTAGTGCTCAACCCAGCGGTCCATCTGTTTGCGTTGGTCAGTGATTATGTCCCCCGATTTAGATTTGAGGGGGGTGATCTTCTTGATGGTTGGCCCAAGAGCTCTCTTCATGCCATCATACATTCCTCTGATGTTTCCGGTGTCTGAGGCCAGCTGAATATGACTGCATAGGTGTTGCCAGTAGTCGTTTGCGCAACGCCTAGCTGTTCTTTGTACAGTACTTCTGGCTGCTTTAAGTGCTGCGGATGTTAAATCGCTGGGGGCTTTCTTGTAGTTCAAAAGTGCAACAGTCCCACCTCCTGCACTGACACATCCCACAGTTATATATAATATATAATAATGGATACACATTCCCACTTCCTGTACTGACACGTCCCACAGTTATATATAATATATAATAATGGATACACATTCCCACTTCCTGGACTGACACGTCCCACAGTAAAAAATAATATATAATAATGGATACACAGTCCCACCTCCTGCACCGACACATCCCACAGTAATATATAAAATATAATAATGGATACACAATCACACCTCCTGTACTGACACATCCCTCAGTAAAAAATAATATATTATAATGGACACACAGTCCCACCTCCTGCACCGACACATCCCACAGTAATATATAAAATATAATAATGGATACACATTCCCACCTCCTGCACTGACACATCCCACAGTTATATATAATATGTAATAATGGATACACATTCCCACTTCCTGTACTGACACGTCCCACAGTTATATATAATATATAATAATGGATACACATTCCCAATTCCTGTACTGACACATCCCACAGTTATATATAATATATAATAATGGATACACAGTCCCACCTCCTGCACTGACACATCCCACAGTTATATATAATATATAATAATGGATACACATTCCCACTTCCTGTACTGACACGTCCCACAGTTATATATAATATGTAATAATGGATACACATTCCCACTTCCTGTACTGACACGTCCCACAGTTATATATAATATATAATAATGGATACACATTCCCACCTCCTGTACTGAAACATCCCACAGTAAAAAATAATATATAATAATGGACACACAGTCCCACCTCCTGCACTGACACATCCCACAGTAAAAAATAATATATAACAATGGACACACATTCCCACTTCCTGTACTGACACGTCCCACAGTTATATATAATATATAATAATGGACACACAGTCCCACCTCCTGTACTGACACAACCCACAGTTACATATAATATATCATAATGGAAACTTAGTCCCACCTCCTGCACTGACACAACCCACAGTTTTATATAATATATAATAATGGACACACAGTCCCACCTCCTGTACTGACACATCTCACAGTTATATAAAATATATAATAATGGACACACAGTCCCACCTCCTGTACTGACACAATCCACAGTTATATATAATATATCATTATGGAAACACAGTCCCACCTCCTGCACTGACACAACCCACAGTTTTATATAATATATAATAATGGACACACAGTCCCACCTCCTGTACTGACACATCTCACAGTTATATAAAATATACAATAATGGACACACAGTCCCACCTCCTGTACTGACACGTCCCACAGTTATATATAATATATAATAATGGACACACAGTCCCACCTCCTGTAGTGACACATCTCACAGTTATATAAAATATACAATAATGGACACACATTCCCACCTCCTGCACTGAGACATCCCACAGTTATATATAATATATAATAATGGACACACAGTCCCACCTCCTGCACTGACACATCCCACAGTTATATATAATATATAATAATGGATACACATTCCCACCTCGTGGACTGACACGTCCCACAGTAAAAAATAATATATAATAATGGATACACAATCCCACCTCCTGCACCGACACATCCCACAGTTATATATAATATATAATAATGGATACACATTCCCACCTCCTGCACCGACACATCCCACAGTAAAAAATAATATATTATAATGGACACACATTCCCACCTCCTGCACCGACACATCCCACAGTTATATATAATATATAATAATGGATACACATTCCCACCTCCTGTACTGACACATCACACAGTAAAAAATAATATATAATAATGGATACACAGTCCCACCTCCTGCACTGACACATCCCTCAGTAAAAAATAATATATAATAATGGATACACAATCCCACCTCCTGCACCGACACATCCCACAGTTATATATAATATATAATAATGGATACACATTCCCACCTCCTGCACTGACACATCCCACAGTTATATATAATATACAATAATGGATACACAGTCCCACCTCCTGCACCGACACATCCCACAGTTATATATAATATATAATAATGGATACACAGTCCCACCTCCTGCACTCACACATCCCTCAGTAAAAAATAATATATAATAATGGATACACAATCCCACCTCCTGCACCGACACATCCCACAGTTATATATAATATATAATAATGGATACACATTCCCACCTCCTGCACTGACACATCCCACAGTTATATATAATATACAATAATGGATACACAGTCCCACCTCCTGCACCGACACATCCCACAGTTATATATAATATATAATAATGGATACACAGTCCCACCTCCTGCACTGACACATCCCTCAGTAAAAAATAATATATAATAATGGATACACAATCCCACCTCCTGCACCGACACATCCCACAGTTATATATAATATATAATAATGGATACACATTCCCACTTCCTGGACTGACACGTCCCACAGTAAAAAATAATATATAATAATGGATACACAGTCCCACCTCCTGCACCGACACATCCCACAGTAATATATAATATATAATAATGGATACACAGTCCCACTTCCTGTACTGACACATCCCACACTTATATATAATATATAATAATGGATACACATTCCCACTTCCTGTACTGACACGTCCCACAGTTATATATAATATATAATAATGGATACACATTCCCACTTCCTGTACTGACACATCCCACAGTTATATATAATATATAATAATGGATACACATTCCCACTTCCTGTACTGACACGTCACACAGTTATATATAATATATAATAATGGATACACATTCCCAATTCCTGTACTGACACATCCCACAGTTATATATAATATATAATAATGGATACACAGTCCCACCTCCTGCACTGACACATCCCACAGTTATATATAATATATAATAATGGATACACATTCCCACTTCCTGTACTGACACGTCCCACAGTTATATATAATATGTAATAATGGATACACATTCCCACTTCCTGTACTGACACGTCCCACAGTTATATATAATATATAATAATGGATACACATTCCCACCTCCTGTACTGAAACATCCCACAGTAAAAAATAATATATAATAATGGACACACAGTCCCACCTCCTGCACTGACACATCCCACAGTAAAAAATAATATATAACAATGGACACACATTCCCACTTCCTGTACTGACACGTCCCACAGTTATATATAATATATAATAATGGACACACAGTCCAACCTCCTGTACTGACACAACCCACAGTTATATATAATATATCATAATGGAAACTTCGTCCCACCTCCTGCACTGACACAACCCACAGTTTTATATAATATATTATAATGGACACACAGTCCCACCTCCTGTACTGACACATCTCACAGTTATATAAAATATATAATAATGGATACACAGTCCCACCTCCTGTACTGACACGTCCCACAGTTATATATAATATGTAATAATGGATACACAGTCCCACCTCCTGTACTGACACGTCCCACAGTTATATATAATATATCATATTGGAAACACAGTCCCACCTCCTGTACTGACACATCTCACAGTTATATAAAATATACAATAATGGACACACAGTCCCACCTCCTGTACTGACACATCCCACAGTTATATATAATATATAATAATGGACACACAGTCCCACCTCCTGTACTGACACATGTCACAGTTATATATAATATATAATAATGGACACACAGTCCCACCTCCTGTACTGACACATCTCACAGTTATATAAAATATACAATAATGGGCACACATTCCCACCTCCTGCACTGACACATCCCACAGTTATATATAATATATAATAATGGACACACAGTCCCACCTCCTGCACTGACACATCCCACAGTTATAAAAATATATCATAATGGATACACATTCCCATCTCGTGGACTGACACGTCCCACAGTAAAAAATAATATATAATAATGGACACACAGTCCCACCTCCTGTACTGACACATCCCACAGTTATAAAAATATATAATAATGGATACACATTCCCACCTCGTGGACTGACACGTCCCACAGTAAAAAATAATATATAATAATGGATACACAGTCCCACCTCGTGCACTGGTACATCCCACAGTTATATATAATATATAATAATGGATACACATTCCTACCTCCTGTACTGACACATCCCACAGTAAAAAATAATATATAATAATGGATACACAGTCCCACCTCCTGCACTGACACATCCCACAGTAATATATAAAATATAATAATGGATGCACAGTCCCACCTCCTGTACAGACACGTCCCACAGTAAAAAATAATATATAATAATGGATACACATTCCCACCTCCTGTACTGACACATCCCACAGTAAAAAATAATATATAATAATGAACACACAGTCCCACCTCCTGCACCGACACATCCCACAGTTATATATAATATATAATAATGGATACACATTCCCACCTCCTGTACTGACACATCCCACAGTAAAAAATAATATATAATAATGGATACACAGTCCCACCTCCTGCACTGACACATCCCTCAGTAAAAAATAATATAGAATAATGGATACACAATCGCACTTCCTGCACCGACACATCCCACAGTTATATATAATATATAACAATGGAGACACAATCCCACCTCCTGCACTGACACATCTCACAGTTATATAAAATATACAATAATGGGCACACAGTCCCACCTCCTGTACTGACACATCCCACAGTTATATATAATATATAATAATGGATACACAGTCCCACCTCCTGCACCGACACGTCCCACAGTAATATATAATATATAATAATGGATACACGTTCCCACTTCCTGGACTGACACGTCCCACAGTAAAAAATAATATATAATAATGGATACACAGTCCCACTTCCTGCACCGACACATCCCACAGTAATATATAATATATAATAATGGATACACATTCCCACCTCCTGTACTGACACATCCCACAGTAAAAAATAATATATAATAATGGATACACAGTCCCACCTCCTGCACCGACACATCCCACAGTAATATATAATATATAATAATGGATACACATTCCCACCTCCTGCACTGACACATCCCACAGTTATATATAATATGTAATAATGGATACACATTCCCACCTCCTGCACTGACACATCCCACAGTTATATATAATATGTAATAATGGATACACATTCCCACCTCCTGCACTGACACATCCCACAGTTATATATAATATGTAATAATGGATACACATTCCCACTGCCTGCACTGACACATCCCACAGTAATATATAATATATAATAATGGATACACATTCCCACCTCCTGTACTGACACATCCCACAGTAAAAAATAATATATAATAATGGACACACAGTCCCACCTCCTGCACTGACACATCCCACAGTTATATATAACATATAATAATGGATACACATTCCCACCTCCTGCACTGACACATCCCACAGTTATATATAATATGTAATAATGGATACACATTCCCACTGCCTGCACTGACACATCCCACAGTAATATATAAAATATAATAATGGATACACAGTCCCACCTCCTGCACTGACACATCCCACAGTTATATATAATATGTAATAATGGATACACATTCCCACTTCCTGTACTGACACGTCCCACAGTTATATATAATATATAATAATGGACACACAGTCCCACCTCCTGCACTGACACATCCCACAGTTATATATAATATGTAATAATGGTTACAGATTCCCACTTCCTGCACTGACACGTCCCACAGTTATATATAATATATAATAATGGATACACATTCCCACTTCCTGTACTGACACGTCCCACAGTTATAGAAATATATAATAATGGACACACAGTCCCACCTCCTGTACTGACACATCCCACAGTTATATATAATATATAATAATGGACACACAGTCACGCCTCATGCACTGACACATCCCACAGTTATATGTAATATATAATAATGGACACACAGTCCCACCTCCTGTACTGACACATCCCACAGTTATATATAATATATAATAATGGACACACAGTCACGCCTCCTGCACTGACACGTCCCACAGTTATATATAATATATAATATTGGACACACAGTCCCACCTCCTGGACTGACACGTCCCACATTTATATATAACATATAATAATGGACAAACAGTCCCACCTCCTGCACTGACACATCCCACAGTTATATATAATATATAATATTGGACACACATTCCCAATTCCTGTACTGACATGTCCCACAGTTATATATAATATATAATAATGGATACACAGTCCCACCTCCTGCACTGACACATCCCACAGTTATATATAATATATAATAATGGATACACTGTCCCACTTCCTGCACTGACACGTCCCACAGTTATATATAATATGTAATAATGGATACACATTCCCACTTCCTGTACTGACACGTCCCACAGTTACATATAATATATAATAATGGATACACATTCCCACCTCCTGTACTGAAACATCCCACAGTAAAAAATAATATATAACAATGGACACACATTCCCACTTCCTGTACTGACACGTCCCACAGTTATATATAATATATAATAATGGACACACAGTCCCACCTCCTGTACTGACACAACCCACAGTTATATATAATATATCATAATGGAAACACAGTCCCACCTCCTGAACTGACACAACCCACAGTTTTATATAATATATCATAATGGACACACAGTCCCACCTCCTGTACTGACACATCTCACAGTTATATAAAATATATAATAATGGACACACAGTCCCACCTCCTGTACTGACACAACCCACAGTTATATATAATATATCATAATGGAAACACAGTCCCACCTCCTGCACTGACACAACCCACAGTTTTATATAATATATAATAATGGACACACAGTCCCACCTCCTGTACTGACACATCTCACAGTTATATAAAATATACAATAATGGACACACAGTCCCACCTCCTGTACTGACACATCCCACAGTTATATATAATATATAATAATGGGCACACATTCCCACCTCCTGCACTGACACATCCCACAGTTATATATAATATATAATAATGGATACACAGTCCCACCTCCTGCACCGACACGTCCCACAGTAATATATAATATATAATAATGGATACACATTCCCACCTCCTGTACTGACACATCCCACAGTAAAAAATAATATATAATAATGGATACACAGTCCCACCTCCTGCACCGACACATCCCACAGTTATATATAATATATAATAATGGATACACATTCCCACCTCCTGCACCGACACATCCCACAGTAAAAAATAATATATAATAATGGACACACAGTCCCACCTCCTGCACCGACACATCCCACAGTTATATATAATATATAATAATGGATACACATTCCCACCTCCTGTACTGACACATCCCACAGTAAAAAATAATATATAATAATGGATACACATTCCCACTTCCTGGACTGACACGTCCCACAGTAAAAAATAATATATAATAATGGATACACAGTCCCACCTCCTGCACCGACACATCCCACAGTAATATATAATATATAATAATGGATACACAATCCCACCTCCTGTACTGACACATCCCTCAGTAAAAAATAATGTATAATAATGGATACACAGTCCCACCTCCTGCACCGACACATCCCACAGTAATATATAAAATATAATAATGGATACACAATCCCACCTCCTGTACTGACACATCCCTCAGTAAAAAATAATATATTATAATGGGCACACAGTCCCACCTCCTGCACTGACACATCCCACAGTTATATATAACATATAATAATGGATACACATTCCCACCTCCTGCACTGACACAACCCACAGTAATATATAAAATATAATAATGGAAACACAGTCCCACCTCCTGCACTGACACATCCCACAGTTATCTCTAATATGTAATAATGGATACACATTCCCACTTCCTGTACTGACACGTCCCACAGTTATATATAATATATAATAATGGACACACAGTCCCACCTCCTGCACTGACACATCCCACAGTTATATATAATATGTAATAATGGATACACATTCCCACTTCCTGTACTGACACGTCCCACAGTTATATATAATATATAATAATGGATACACATTCCCACTTCCTGTACTGACACGTCCCACAGTTTTAGAAATATATAATAATGGACACACAGTCCCACCTCCTGTACTGACACATCCCACAGTTATATATAATATATAATAATGGACACACAGTCACGCCTCCTGCACTGACACATCCCACAGTTATATATAATATATAATAATGGACACACAGTCCCACCTCCTGTACTGACACATCCCACAGTTATATATAATATATAATAATGGACACACAGTCCCACCTCCTGGACTGACACATCCCACAGTTATATATAATATATAATAATGGACACACAGTCACGCCTCCTGCACTGACACGTCCCACAGTTATATATAATATATAATATTGGACACACAGTCCCACCTCCTGTACTGACACGTCCCACATTTATATATAACATATAATAATGGACACACAGTCCCACCTCCTGCACTGACACATCCCACAGTTATATATAATATATAATATTGGACACACAGTCCCACCTCCTGTACTGACACGTCCCACATTTATATATAACATATAATAATGGACACACATTCCCACCTCCTGTACTGATACATCCCACAGTAAAATATAAAGTATCATATTGGACACTCAGTCCCACCTCCTGCACTGACACATCCCACCGTTATATATAATATATAATAATGGACACTCAGTCCCACCTCCGGCACTGACACATCCCACAGTTATAGATAATATATAATAATGGACACACAGTCCCACCTCCTGTACTGACACATCCCACAGTTATATATAATATATAATAATGGACACTCAGTCCGACCTCCTGTACTGACACATCCCACAGTTATATATAATATATAATAATGGGCACACATTCCCACCTCCTGCACTGACACATCCCACAGTTATATATAATATATAATAATGGACACACAGTCCCACCTCCTGCACTGACACATCCCACAGTTATATATAATATATAATAATGGATACACATTCCCACTTCCTGTACTGACACATCCCACAGTTATATATAATATATAATAATGGATACACATTCCCACCTTCTGTACTGACACATCCCACAGTAAACAATAATCTCTAATAATGGATACACAGTCCCACCTCCTGCACCGACACATCCCACAGTTATATATAATATATAATAATGGATACACATTCCCACCTCCTGTACTGACACATCCCACAGTTATATATAATATATAATAATGGACACACAGTCCCACCTCCTGTACTGACACATCCCACAGTAAAAAATAATATATAATAATGGATACACAGTCCCACCTCCTGCACTGACACATCCCACAGTTAGATATAATATATAATAATGGACACACAGTCCCACCTCCTGCACTGACACATCCCACAGTTAAAGATAATATATAATAATGGACACACAGTCCCACCTCCTGTACTGACACATCCCACAGTAAAAAATAATATATAATAATGGATACACAGTCCCACCTCCTGCACTGACACATCCCACAGTTATATATAATATATAATAATGGATACACATTCCCACCTCCTGTACAGACACATCTCACAGTTATATAAAATATACAATAATGGACACACAGTCCCTCCTCCTGTACTGACACATCCCACAGTTATATATAATATATAATAATGGGCACACATTCCCACCTCCTGCACTGACACATCCCACAATTATATATAATATATAATAATGGATACACAGTCCCACCTCCTGAACTGACACATCCCACAGTTATATATAATATATAATAATGGGCACACAGTCCCACCTCCTGCACTGACACATCCCACAGTTATATATAATATATAATAATGGATACACAGTCCCACCTCCTGCACTGACACATCCCACAGTTATATATAATATATAATAATGGACATACAGTCCCACCTCCTGCACTGACACATCCCACAGTTATATATAATATATAATAATGGGCACACAGTCCCACCTCCTGCACTGACACATCCCACAGTTATATATAATATATAATAATGGATACACATTCCCACCTCCTGTACAGACACATCTCACAGTTATATAAAATATACAATAATGGACACACAGTCCCTCCTCCTGTACTGACACATCCCACAGTTATATATAATATATAATAATGGATACACATTCCCACCTCCTGTACAGACACATCTCACAGTTATATAAAATATACAATAATGGACACACAGTCCCTCCTCCTGTACTGACACATCCCACAGTTATATATAATATATAATAATGGGCACACATTCCCACCTCCTGCACTGACACATCCCACAGTTATATATAATATATAATAATGGATACACAGTCCCACCTCCTGCACCGACACGTCCCACACTTATATATAATATCAAATAATGGATACACATTCCCAATTCCTGTACTGACATGTCCCACAGTTATATATAATATATAATAATGGATACACTGTCCCACTTCCTGCACTGACACGTCCCACAGTTATATATAATATGTAATAATGGATACACAGTCCCACCTCCTGTACTGACACGTCCCACAGTTATATATAATATATAATAATGGATACACAGTCCCACCTCCTGCACTGACACATCCCACAGTTATATATAATATATAATAATGGATACACTGTCCCACTTCCTGTACTGACACGTCCCACAGTTACATATAATATATAATAATGGATACACTGTCCCACTTCCTGCACTGACACGTCCCACAGTTATATATAATATGTAATAATGGATACACAGTCCCACCTCCTGTACTGACACGTCCCACAGTTATATATAATATATAATAATGGATACACAGTCCCACCTCCTGCACTGACACATCCCACAGTTATATATAATATATAATAATGGATACACAGTCCCACCTCCTGTACTGACACGTCCCACAGTTACATATAATATATAATAATGGATACACATTCCCACCTCCTGTACTGAAACATCCCACAGTAAAAAATAATATATAACAATGGACACACATTCCCACTTCCTGTACTGACACGTCCCACAGTTATATATAATATATAATAATGGACACACAGTCCCACCTCCTGTACTGACACAACCCACAGTTATATATAATATATCATAATGGAAACACAGTCCCAGCTCCTGAACTGACACAACCCACAGTTTTATATAATATATCATAATGGACACACAGTCCCACCTCCTGTACTGACACATCTCACAGTTATATAAAATATATAATAATGGACACACAGTCCCACCTCCTGTACTGACACATCTCACAGTTATATAAAATATATAATAATGGACACACAGTCCCACCTCCTGTACTGACACAACCCACAGTTTTATATAATATATAATAATGGACACACAGTCCCACCTCCTGTACTGACACATCTCACAGTTATATAAAATATACAATAATGGACACACAGTCCCACCTCCTGTACTGACACATCCCAC
Organism: Heterodontus francisci; assembly: GCF_036365525.1. Lineage (NCBI taxonomy): Eukaryota > Metazoa > Chordata > Chondrichthyes > Heterodontiformes > Heterodontidae > Heterodontus > Heterodontus francisci. Next base: position 119,353,006 of record NC_090378.1, on the reverse strand, counting down.
AGTTATATATAATATATAATAATGGGCACACATTCCCACCTCCTGCACTGACACATCCCACAGTTATATATAATATATAATAATGGATACACAGTCCCACCTCCTGCACTGACACAACCCACAGTTTTATATAATATATAATAATGGACACACAGTCCCACCTCCTGTACTGACACATCTCACAGTTATATAAAATATACAATAATGGACACACAGTCCCACCTCCTGTACTGACACATCTCACAGTTATATAAAATATACAATAATGGACACACATTCCCACCTCCTGCACTGACACATCCCACAGTTATATATAATATATAATAATGGATACACAGTCCCACCTCCTGCACCGACACTTCCCACAGTAATATATAGTATATAATAATGGATATTATTATATCCATGTCTCCGTTATAAAGACGTCTACAAATGCGACATGAAATCGTGTGACATTGATCACAAGTCGTGGGAGTCAGTTGCCAGCATTCGCCAGAGCTGGCGGGCAGCCATAAAGACAGGGCTAAATTGTGGCGAGTCGAAGAGACTTAGTAGTTGGCAGGAAAAAAGACAGAGGCGCAAGGGGAGAGCCAACTGTGCAACAGCCCCAACAAACAAATTTCTCTGCAGCACCTGTGGAAGAGCCTGTCACTCCAGAATTGGCCTTTATAGCCACTCCAGGCGCTGCTTCACAAACCACTGACCACCTCCAGGCGCGTATCCATTGTCTCTCGAGATAAGGAGGCCCAAAAGAATAATGGATACACATTCCCACCTCCTGTACTGACACATCCCACAGTTTTATATAATATATAATAATGGATACACATTCCCACTTCCTGGACTGACACGTCCCACAAATAATATATAATAATGGATACACAGTCCCACCTCCTGCACCGACACATCCCACAGTAATATATAAAATATAATAATGGATACACAGTCCCACCTCCTGTACTGACACATCCCTCAGTAAAGAATAATATATAATAATGGATACACATTCCCACTTCCTGTACTGACACGTCCCACACTTATATATAATATATAATAATGGATACACATTCCCCATTCCTGTACTGACACGTCCCACAGTTATATATAATATATAATAATGGATACACAGTCCCACCTCCTGCACTGACACATCCCACAGTTATATATAATATATAATAATGGATATACATTCCCACTTCCTGCACTGACACGTCCCACAGTTATATATAATATGTAATAATGGATACACATTCCCACTTCCTGTACTGACACGTCCCACAGTTATATATAATATATAATAATGGATACACATTCCCACCTCCTGAACTGAAACATCCCACAGTATAAAATAATATATGACAATGGACACACATTCCCACTTCCTGTACTGACACATCCCACAGTTATATATAATATATAATAATGGACACACAGTCCCACCTCCTGTACTGACACAACCCACAGTTATATATAATATATCATAATGGAAACACACTCCCACCTCCTGAACTGACACAACCCACAGTTTTATATAATATATAATAATGGACACACAGTCCCACCTCCTGTACTGACACATCCCACAGTTATATATAATATATCACAATGGACACACAGTCCCACCTCATGTACTGACACATCTCACAGTTATATAAAATATATAATAATGGACACACAGTCCCACCTCCTGTACTGACACAACCCACAGTTATATATAATATATCATAATGGAAACACAGTCCCACCTCCTGCACTGACACAACCCACAGTTTTATATAATATATAATAATGGACACACAGTCCCACCTCCTGTACTGACACATCTCACAGTTATATAAAATAGACAATAATGGACACACAGTCCCACCTCCTGTACTGACACATCCCACAGTTATATATAATATATAATAATGGGCACACATTCCCACCTCCTGTACTGACACGTCCCACAGTTATATAGAATATATAATAATGGACACACAGTCCCACCTCCTGTACTGACACATCGCACAGTTATATAAAATATACAATAATGGACACACAGTCCCACCTCCTGTACTGACTCGTCCCACAGTTATATATAATATATAATAATGGACACACAGTCCCACCTCCTGTAGTGACACATCTCACAGTTATATAAAATATACAATAATGGACACACAGTCCCACCTCCTGTACTGACACATCCCACAGTTATATATTATATATAATAATGGGCACACATTGCTACCTCCTGCACTGACACATCTCACAGTTATATAAAATATACAATAATGGACACACAGTCCCTCCTCCTGTACTGACACATCCCACAGTTATATATAATATATAATAATGGGCACACTTTCCCACCTCCTGCACTGACACATCCCACAGTTATATATAATATATAATAATGGATACACAGTCCCACCTCCTGCACCGACACGTCCCACACTTATATATAATATATAATAATGGATACACATTCCCAATTCCTGTACTGACATGTCCCACAGTTATATATAATATATAATAATGGATACACAGTCCCACCTCCTGCACTGACACATCCCACAGTTATATATAATATATAATAATGGATAAACTGTCCCACTTCCTGCACTGACACGTCCCACAGTTATATATAATATGTAATAATGGATACACATTCCCACTTCCTGAACTGACACAACCCACAGTTTTATATAATATATCATAATGGACACACAGTCCCACCTCCTGTACTGACACATCTCACAGTTATATAAAATATATAATAATGGACACACAGTCCCACCTCCTGTACTGACACAACCCACAGTTATATATAATATATCATAATGGAAACACAGTCCCACCTCCTGCACTGACACAACCCACAGTTTTATGTAATATATAATAATGGACACACAGTCCCACCTCCTGTACTGACAGATCTCACAGTTATATAAAATATACAATAATGGACACACAGTCCCACCTCCTGTACTGACACATCCCACAGTTATATATAATATATAATAATGGATACACAGTCCCACCTCCTGCACCGACACGTCCCACAGTAATATATAATATATAATAATGGATACACATTCCCACCTCCTGTACTGACACATACCACAGTAAAAAATAATATATAATAATGGATACACAGTCCCACCTCCTGCACCGACACATCCCACAGTTATATATAATATATAATAATGGATACACATTCCCACTTCCTGGACTGACACGTCCCACAGTAAAAAATAATATATAATAATGGATACACAGTCCCACCTCCTGCACCGACACATCCCACAGTAATATATAAAATATAATAATGGATACACAGTCCCACCTCCTGTACTGACACATCCCTCAGTAATGAATAATATATAATAATGGATACACATTCCCACTTCCTGTACTGACACGTCCCACACTTATATATAATATATAATAATGGATACACATTCCCAATTCCTGTACTGACACGTCCCACAGTTATATATAATATATAATAATGGATACACAGTCCCACCTCCTGCACTGACACATCCCACAGTTATATATAATATATAATAATGGATATACATTCCCACTTCCTGCACTGACACGTCCCACAGTTATATATAATATGTAATAATGGATACACATTCCCACTTCCTGTACTGACACGTCCCACAGTTATATATAATATATAATAATGGATACACATTCCCACCTCCTGAACTGAAACATCCCACAGTATAAAATAATATATGACAATGGACACACATTCCCACTTCCTGTACTGACACATCCCACAGTTATATATAATATATAATAATGGACACACAGTCCCACCTCCTGTACTGACACAACCCACAGTATATATATAATATATCATAATGGAAACACAGTCCCACCTCCTGAACTGACACAACCCACAGTTTTATATAATATATAATAATGGACACACAGTCCCACCTCCTGTACTGACACATCTCACAGTTATATAAAATATATAATAATGGACACACAGTCCCACCTCCTGTACTGACACAACCCACAGTTATATATAATATATCATAATGGAAACACAGTCCCACCTCCTGCACTGACACAACCCACAGTTTTATATAATATATAATAATGGACACACAGTCCCACCTCCTGTACTGACACATCTCACAGTTATATAAAATAGACAATAATGGACACACAGTCCCACCTCCTGTACTGACACATCTCACAGTTATATATAATATATAATAATGGACACACATTCCCACCTCCTTCACTGACACATCCCACAGTTATATATAATATATAATAATGGACACACAGTTCCACCTCCAGTACTGACACGTCCCACAGTTATATATAATATATAATAATGGACACACAGTCCCACCTCCTGTACTGACACATCTCACAGTTATATAAAATATACAATAATGGACACACAGTCCCACCTCCTGTACTGACACGTCCCACAGTTATATATAATATATAATAATGGACACACAGTCCCACCTCCTGAAGTGACACATCTCACAGTTATATAAAATATACAATAATGGACACACAGTCCCACCTCCTGTACTGACACATCCCACAGTTATATATTATATATAATAATGGGCACACATTCCTACCTCCTGCACTGACACATCCCACAGTTATATATAATATATAATAATGGACACACAGTCCCACCTCCTGCACTGACACATCCCACAGTTATATATAATATATAATAATGGATACACATTCCCACCTCGTGGACTGACACGTCCCACAGTAAAAAATAATATATAATAATGGACACACAGTCCCACCTCCTGCACTGGTACATCCCACAGTTATATATAATATATAATAATGGATACACAGTCCCACCTCCTGCACTGACACATCCCACAGTTATATATAATATATAATAATGGATACACATTCCCACCTCCTGCACTGACACATCCCACAGTAATATATAAAATATAATAATGGATACACAGTCCCACCTCCTGTACAGACACGTCCCACAGTAAAAAATAATATATAATAATGGATACACATTCCCACCTCCTGTACTGACACATCCCACAGTTATATATAATATATAATAATGGTTACACATTCCCACCTCCTGCACCGACACATCCCACAGTTATATATAATATATAATAATGGATACACATTCCCACCTCCTGTACTGACACATCCCACAGTAAAAAATAATATATAATAATGGATACACAGTCCCACCTCCTGCACTGACACATCCCTCAGTAAAAAATAATATATAATAATGGATACACAATCCCACCTCCTGCACCGACACATCCCACAGTTATATATAATATATAATAATGGATACACATTCCCACCTCCTGCACCGACACATCCCACAGTAAAAAATAATATATTATAATGGACACACATTCCCACCTCCTGCACTGACACATCCCACAGTTATATATAATATATAATTATGGATACACAGTCCCACCTCCTGCACCGACACATCCCACAGTTATATATAATATATAATAATGGATACACATTCCCACTTCCTGGACTGACACGTCCCACAGTAAAAAATAATATATAATAATGGATACACAGTCCCACCTCCTGCACCGACACATCGCACAGTAATATATAATATATAATAATGGATACACAGTCCCACCTCCTGCACCGACACATCCCACAGTAATATATAAAATATAATAATGGATACACAATCCCACCTCCTGCACTGACACATCCTTCAGTAAAATATAATATGTAATAATGGATACACATTCCCACTTCCTGTACTGACACGTCCCACAGTTATATATAATATATAATAATGGAGACACATTCCCACTTCCTGTACTGACACGTCCCACAGTTATATATAATATATAATAATGGATACACATTCCCAATTCCTGTACTGACACATCCCACAGTTATATATAATATATAATAATGGATACACAGTCCCACCTCCTGCACTGACACATCCCACAGTTATATATAATATATAATAATGGATACACATTCCCACTTCCTGTCCTGACACGTCCCACAGTTATATATAATATATAATAATGGATACACATTCCCACTTCCTGTACTGACACGTCCCACAGTTATATATAATATATAATAATGGATACACATTCCCAATTCCTGTACTGACACATCCCACAGTTATATATAATATATAATAATGGATACACAGTCCCACCTCCTGCACTGACACATCCCACAGTTATATATAATATATAATAATGGATACACATTCCCATATCCTGTACTGAAACATCCCACAGTAAAAAATAATATATAATAATGGACACACAGTCCCACCTCCTGCACTGACACATCCCACAGTAAAAAATAATATATAACAATGGACACACATTCCCACTTCCTGTACTGACACGTCCCACAGTTATATATAATATATAATAATGGACACACAGTCCCACCTCCTGTACTGACACAACCCACAGTTATATATAATATATCATAATGGAAACTTAGTCCCACCTCCTGCACTGACACAACCCACAGTTTTATATAATATATAATAATGGACACACAGTCCCACCTCATGTACTGACACATCTCACAGTTATATAAAATATATAATAATGGACACACAGTCCCACCTCCTGTACTGACACATCCCACAGTTATATATAATATATCATAATGGAAACACAGTCCCACCTCCTGCACTGACACAACCCACAGTTTTATATAATATATAATAATGGTCACACAGTCCCACCTCCTGTACTGACACATCTCACAGTTATATATAATATATAATAATGGACACACAGTCCCACCTCCTGTACTGACACATCTCACAGTTATATAAAATATACAATAATGGACACACAGTCCCACCTCCTGTACTGACACGTCCCACAGTTATATATAATATATAATAATGGACACACAGTCCCACCTCCTGTAGTGACACATCTCACAGTTACATAAAATATACAATAATGGACACACAGTCCCACCTCCTGCACTGACACATCCCACAGTTATATATTATATATAATAATGGATACACATTCCCATCTCGTGGACTGACACGTCCCACAGTAAAAAATAATAAATAATAATGGATACACAATCCCACCTCCTGCACCGACACATCCCACAGTTATATATAATATATTATAATGGACACACATTCCCACCTCCTGCACCGACACATCCCACAGTTATATATAATATATAATAATGGATACACATTCCCACCTCCTGTACAGAAACAACCCACAGTTTTATATAATATATAATAATGGACACACAGTCCCACCTCCTGTACTGACACATCTCACAGTTATATAAAATATACAATAATGGACACACAGTCCCACCTCCTGTCCTGACAAATCCCACAGTTATATATAATATATAATAATGGATACACAGTCCCACCTCCTGCACCGACACGTCCCACAGTAATATATAATATATAATAATGGATACACAGTCCCACCTCCTGTACTGACACATCCCTCAGTAAAGAATAATATATAATAATGGATACACATTCCCACTTCCTGTACTGACACGTCCCACACGTATATATAATATATAATAATGGATACACATTCCCAATTCCTGTACTGACACGTCCCACTGTTATATATAATATATAATAATGGATACACAGTCCCACCTCCTGCACTGACATATCCCACAGTTATATATAATATGTAATAATGGATATACATTCCCACTTCCTGCACTGACACGTCCCACAGTTATATATAATATGTAATAATGGATACACATTCCCACTTCCTGTACTGACACGTCCCACAGTTATATATAATATATAATAATGGATACACATTCCCACCTCCTGAACTGAAACATCCCACAGTATAAAATAATATATGACAATGGACACACATTCCCACTTCCTGTACTGACACATCCCAAAGTTATATATAATATATAATAATGGACACACAGTCCCACCTCCTGTACTGACACAACCCACAGTTATATATAATATATCATAATGGAAACACAGTCCCACCTCCTGAACTGACACAACCCACAGTTTTATATAATATATAATAATGGACACACAGTCCCACCTCCTGTACTGACACATCTCACAGTTATATAAAATATATAATAATGGACACACAGTCCCACCTCCTGTACTGACACAACCCACAATTATATATAATATATCATAATGGAAACACAGTCCCACCTCCTGCACTGACACAACCCACAGTTTTATATAATATATAATAATGGACACACAGTCCCACCTCCTGTACTGACACATCTCACAGTTATATAAAATAGACAATAATGGACACACAGTCCCACCTCCTGTACTGACACATCCCACAGTTATATATAATATATAATAATGGGCACACATTCCCACCTCCTTCACTGACACATCCCACAGTTATATATAATATATAATAATGGATACACAGTCCCACCTCCTGCACTGACACATCCCACAGTTATATATAATATATAATAATGGATACACAGTCCCACCTCCTGCACTGACACATCCCACAGTTATATATAATATATATTAATGGACACACAGTTCCACCTCCTGTACTGACACGTCCCACAGTTATATATAATATATAATAATGGACACACAGTCCCACCTCCTGTAGTGACACATCTCACAGTTATATAAAATATACAATAATGGACACACAGTCCCACCTCCTGTACTGACACGTCCCACAGTTATATATAATATATAATAATGGACACACAGTCCCACCTCCTGTAGTGACACATCTCACAGTTATATAAAATATACAATAATGGACACACAGTCCCACCTCCTGTACTGACACATCCCACAGTTATATATTATATATAATAATGGGCAGACATTCCTACCTCCTGCACTGACACATCCCACAGTTATATATAATATATAATAATGGACACACAGTCCCACCTCCTGCACTGACACATCCCACAGTTATATATAATATATAATAATGGATACACATTCCCACCTCGTGGACTGACACGTCCCACAGTAAAAAATAATATATAATAATGGACACACAGTCCCACCTCCTGCACTGGTACATCCCACAGTTATATATAATATATAATAATGGATACACAGTCCCACCTCCTGTACAGACACGTCCCACAGTAAAAAATAATATATAATAATGGATACACCTTCCCACCTCCTGTACTGACACATCCCACAGTTATATATAATATATAATAATGGTTACACATTCCCAACTCCTGCACCGACACATCCCACAGTTATATATAATATATAATAATGGATACACATTCCCACCTCCTGCACTGACACATCCCACAGTTATATATAATATATAATAATGGATACACAGTCCCACCTCCTGCACCGACACATCCCACAGTTATATATAATATATAATAATGGATACACATTCCCACTTCCTGGACTGACACGTCCCACAGTTATATATAATATATAATAATGGATACACATTCCCACTTCCAGTACTGACACGTCCCACAGTAAAAAATAATATATAATAATGGATACACAGTCCCACCTCCTGCACCGACACATCCCACAGTAATATATAAAATATAATAATGGATACACAATCCCACCTCCTGCACTGACACATCCTTCAGTAAAAAATAATATATTATAATGGACACACAGTCCCACCTCCTGCACCGACACATCCCCCAGTAATATATAAAATATAATAATGGATACACATTCCCACCTCCTGCACTGACACATCCCACAGTTATATATAATATGTAATAATGGATACACATTCCCACTTCCTGTACTGACACGTCCCACAGTTATATATAATATATAAAAATGGAGACACATTCCCACTTCCTGTACTGACACGTCCCACAGTTATATATAATATATAATAATGGATACACATTCCCAATTCCTGTACTGACACATCCCACAGTTATATATAATATATAATAATGGATACACAGTCCCACCTCCTGCACTGACACATCCCACAGTTATATATAATATATAATAATGGAAACACATTCCCACTTCCTGTCCTGACACGTCCCACAGTTATATATAATATATAATAATGGATACACAGTCCCACCTCCTGCACTGACACATCCCACAGTTATATATAATATATATTAATGGACACACAGTTCCACCTCCTGTACTGACACGTCCCACAGTTATATATAATATATAATAATGGACACACAGTCCCACCTCCTGTAGTGACACATCTCACAGTTATATAAAATATACAATAATGGACACACAGTCCCACCTCCTGTACTGACACGTCCCACAGTTATATATAATATATAATAATGGACACACAGTCCCACCTCCTGTAGTGACACATCTCACAGTTATATAAAATATACAATAATGGACACACAGTCCCACCTCCTGTACTGACACATCCCACAGTTATATATTATATATAATAATGGGCAGACATTCCTACCTCCTGCACTGACACATCCCACAGTTATATATAATATATAATAATGGACACACAGTCCCACCTCCTGCACTGACACATCCCACAGTTATATATAATATATAATAATGGATACACATTCCCACCTCGTGGACTGACACGTCCCACAGTAAAAAATAATATATAATAATGGACACACAGTCCCACCTCCTGCACTGGTACATCCCACAGTTATATATAATATATAATAATGGATACACAGTCCCACCTCCTGTACAGACACGTCCCACAGTAAAAAATAATATATAATAATGGATACACCTTCCCACCTCCTGTACTGACACATCCCACAGTTATATATAATATATAATAATGGTTACACATTCCCAACTCCTGCACCGACACATCCCACAGTTATATATAATATATAATAATGGATACACATTCCCACCTCCTGCACTGACACATCCCACAGTTATATATAATATATAATAATGGATACACAGTCCCACCTCCTGCACCGACACATCCCACAGTTATATATAATATATAATAATGGATACACATTCCCACTTCCTGGACTGACACGTCCCACAGTTATATATAATATATAATAATGGATACACATTCCCACTTCCAGTACTGACACGTCCCACAGTAAAAAATAATATATAATAATGGATACACAGTCCCACCTCCTGCACCGACACATCCCACAGTTATATATAATATATAATAATGGATACACATTCCCACTTCCTGGACTGACACGTCCCACAGTAAAAAATAATATATAATAATGGATACACAGTCCCACCTCCTGCACCGACACATCCCACAGTAATATATAAAATATAATAATGGATACACAATCCCACCTCCTGCACTGACACATCCTTCAGTAAAAAATAATATATTATAATGGACACACAGTCCCACCTCCTGCACCGACACATCCCCCAGTAATATATAAAATATAATAATGGATACACATTCCCACCTCCTGCACTGACACATCCCACAGTTATATATAATATGTAATAATGGATACACATTCCCACTTCCTGTACTGACACGTCCCACAGTTATATATAATATATAAAAATGGAGACACATTCCCACTTCCTGTACTGACACGTCCCACAGTTATATATAATATATAATAATGGAAACACATTCCCAATTCCTGTACTGACACATCCCACAGTTATATATAATATATAATAATGGATACACAGTCCCACCTCCTGCACTGACACATCCCACAGTTATATATAATATATAATAATGGAAACACATTCCCACTTCCTGTCCTGACACGTCCCACAGTTATATATAATATATAATAATGGATACACATTCCCACCTCCTGTACTGAAACATCCCACAGTAAAAAATAATATATAATAATGGACACACAGTCCCACCTCCTGCACTGACACATGCCACAGTAAAAAATAATATATAACAATGGACACACATTCCCACTTCCTGTACTGACACGTCCCACAGTTATATATAATATATAATAATGGACACACAGTCCCACCTCCTGTACTGACACAACCCACAGTTATATATAATATATCATAATGGAAACTTAGTCCCACCTCCTGCACTGACACATCCCACAGTTATATATAATATATAATAATGGATACAAATTCCCATCTCGTGGACTGACACGTCCCACAGTTTTATATAATATATAATAATGGGCACACATTCCCACCTCCTGCACTGACACATCCCACAGTTATATATAATATATAATAATGGACACACAGTCCCACCTCCTGCACTGACACATCCCACAGTTATATATAATATATAATAATGGATACAAATTCCCATCTCGTGGACTGACACGTCCCACAGTAAAAAATAATATATAATAATGGATACACAATCCCACCTCCTGCACCGACACATCCCACAGTTATATATAATATACAATAATGGATACACAGTCCCACCTCCTGCACCGACACATCCCACAGTAAAAAATAATATATTATAATGGACACACATTCCCACCTCCTGCACCGACACATCCCACAGTTATATATAATATATAATAATGGATACACATTCCCACCTCCTGTACTGACACATCCCACAGTAAAAAATAATATATAATAATGGATACACAGTCCCACCTCCTGCACTGACACATCCCTCAGTAAAAAATAATATATAATAATGGATACACAATCCCACCTCCTGCACCGACACATCCCACAGTTATATATAATATATAATAATGGATACACATTCCCACCTGCTGCACCGACACATCCCACAGTAAAAAATAATATATTATAATGGACACACATTCCCACCTCCTGCACTGACACATCCCACAGTTATATATAATATATAATAATGGATACACAGTCCCACATCCTGCACCGACACATCCCACAGTTATATATAATATATAATAATGGATACACATTCCCACTTCCTGGACTGACACGTCCCACAGTAAAAAATAACATATAATAATGGATACACAGTCCCACCTCCTGCACCGACACATCCCACAGTAATACATAATATATAATAATGGATACACATTCCCACCTCCTGTACTGACAAATCCCACAGTAAAAAATAATATATAATAATGGACACACAGTCCCACCTCCTGTACTGACACATCCCTCAGTAAAAAATAATATATTATAATGGACACACATTCCCACCTCCTGCACTGACACATCCCACAGTTATATATAATATGTAATAATGGATACACATTCCCACTTCCTGTACTGACACGTCCCACAGTTATATATAATATATAATAATGGATACACATTCCCACTTCCTGTACTGACACGTCCCGCAGTTATATATAATATATAATAATGGATACACATTCCCAATTCCTGTACTGACACATCCCACAGTTATATATAATATATAATAATGGATACACAGTCTCACCTCCTGCACTGACACATCCCACAGTTATATATAATATATAATAATGGATACACATTCCCACTTCCTGTACTGACACGTCCCACAGTTATATATAATATATAATAATGGATACACAGTCCCACCTCCTGCACTGACACATCCCACAGTAAAAAATAATATATAACAATGGACACACAGTCCCACCTCCTGTACTGAAACATCCCACAGTAAAAAATAATATATAATAATGGACACACAGTCCCACCTCCTGCACTGACACATCCCACAGTAACAAATAATATATAACAATGGACACACATTCCCACCTCCTGTACTGAAACATCCCACAGTAAAAAATAATATATAATAATGGACACACAGTCCCACCTCCTGCACTGACACATCCCACAGTAAAAAATAATATATAATAATGGACACACAGTCCCACCTCCTGCACTGACACATCCCACAGTAAAAAATAATATATAATAATGGACACACAGTCCAACCTCCTGTACTGACACAACCCACAGTTATATATAATATATAATAATGGACACACAGTCCAACCTCCTGTACTGACACAACCCACAGTTATATATAATATATAATAATGGACACACAGTCCCACCTCCTGTACTGACACATCTCACAGTTATATAAAATATATAATAATGGACACACAGTCCCACCTCCTGTACTGACACAACCCACAATTATATATAATATATCATAATGGAAACACAGTCCCACCTACTGTAGTGACACATCTCACAGTTATATAAAATATACAACAATGGACACACAGTCCCACCTCCTGTACTGACACATCCCACAGTTATATATAATATATAATAATGGACACACAGTCCAACCTCCTGTACTGACACAACCCACAGTTATATATAATATATAATAATGGACACACAGTCCCACCTCCTGTACTGACACATCTCACAGTTATATAAAATATATAATAATGGACACACAGTCCCACCTCCTGTACTGACACAACCCACAATTATATATAATATATAATAATGGACACACAGTCCAACCTCCTGTACTGACACAACCCACAGTTATATATAATATATAATAATGGACACACAGTCCCACCTCCTGTACTGACACAACCCACAATTATATATAATATATCATAATGGAAACACAGTCCCACCTACTGTAGTGACACATCTCACAGTTATATAAAATATACAACAATGGACACACAGTCCCACCTCCTGTACTGACACATCCCACAGTTATATATAATATATAATAATGGGCACACATTCCCACCTCCTGCACTGACACATCCCACAGTTATATATAATATATAATAATGGACACACAGTCCCACCTCCTGCACTGACACATCCCACAGTTATATATAATATATAATAATGGATACACATTCCCACCTCGTGGACTGACACGTCCCACAGTAAAAAATAATATGTAATAATGGACACACAGTCCCACCATGTGCACTGGTACATCCCACAGTTATATATAATATATAATAATGGATACACATTCCTACCTCCTGTACTGACACATCCCACAGTAAAAAATAATATATAATAATGGATACACAGTCCCACCTCCTGCACTGACACATCCCACAGTAATATATAAAATATAATAATGGATACACAATCCCACCTCCTGTACTGACACATCCCTCAGTAAAAAATAATATATTATAATGGATACACAGTCCCACCTCCTGTACAGACACGTCCCACAGTAAAAAATAATATATAATAATGGATACACATTCCCACCTCCTGTACTGACACATCCCACAGTAAAAAATAATATATAATAATGGATACACATTCCCACCTCCTGCACCGACACATCCCACAGTTATATATAATATATAATAATGGATACACATTCCCACCTCCTGCACCGACACATCCCACAGTTATATATAATATATAATAATGGATACACATTCCCACTTCCTGTACTGACACGTCCCACAGTTATATATAATATGTAATAATGGATACACATTCCCACTTCCTGGACTGACACGTCCCACAGTTATATATAATATATAATAATGGATACACATTCCCACCTCCTGTACTGAAACATCCAACAGTAAAAAATAATATATAATAATGGACACACAGTCCCACCTCCTGCACTGACACATCCCACAGTAAAAAATAATATATAATAATGGACACACAGTCCCACCTCCTGCACTGACACATCCCACAGTAAAAAATAATATATAATAATGGACACACAGTCCAACCTCCTGTACTGACACAACCCACAGTTATATATAATATATCATAATGGAAACTTAGTCCCACCTCCTGCACTGACACAACCCACAGTTTGATATAATATATAATAATGGACACACAGTCCCACCTCCTGTACTGACACATCTCACAGTTATATAAAATATATAATAATGGACACACAGTCCCACCTCCTGTACTGACACAACCCACAACTATATATAATATATCATAATGGAAACACAGTCCCACCTACTGTAGTGACACATCTCACAGTTATATAAAATATACAACAATGGACACACAGTCCCACCTCCTGTACTGACACATCCCACAGTTATATATAATATATAATAATGGACACACAGTCCCACCTCCTGTACTGACACATCCCACAGTTATATATGATATATAATAATGGGCACACATTCCCACCTCCTGCACTGACACATCCCACAGTTATATATAATATATAATAATGGACACACAGTCCCACCTCCTGCACTGACACATCCCACACTTATATATAATATATAATAATGGATACACATTCCCACCTCGTGGACTGACACGTCCCACAGTAAAAAATAATATGTAATAATGGACACACAGTCCCACCATGTGCACTGGTACATCCCACAGTTATATATAATATATAATAATGGATACACATTCCTACCTCCTGTACTGACACATCCCACAGTAAAAAATAATATATAATAATGGATACACAGTCCCACCTCCTGCACTGACACATCCCACAGTAATATATAAATTATAATAATGGATACACAGTCCCACCTCCTGTACAGACACGTCCCACAGGAAAAAATATTATATAATAATGGATACACATTCCCACCTCCTGTACTGACACATCCCACAGTAAAAAATAATATATAATAATGGATACACATTCCCACCTCCTGCACCCACACATCCCACAGTTATATATAATATATAATAATGGATACACATTCCCACCTCCTGCACCGACACATCCCACAGTTATATATAATATATAATAATGGATACACATTCCCACCTCCTGTACTGCCACATCCCACAGTAAAAAATAATATATAATAATGGATACACAGTCCCACCTCCTGCACTGACACATCCCTCAGTAAAAAATAATATAGAATAATGGATACACAATCCCACTTCCTGCACCGACACGTCCCACAGTTATATATAATATATAATAATGGACGCACAATCCCACCTCCTGCACTGGTACATCCCACAGTTATATATAATATCTATTAATGTATACACATTCCCACCTCCTGTACTGACATATCCCACAGTAAAAAATAATATATAATAATGGATGCACAGTCCCACCTCCTGCACCGACACATCCCACAGTTATATATAATATATAATAATGGATACACATTCCCACCTCCTGCACTGACACATCCCACAGTAAAAAATAATATATAATAATGGACACACAGTCCCACCTCCTGCACCGACACATCCCACAGTTATATATAATATATAATAATGGATACACATTCCCACTTCCTGGACTGACACGTCCCACAGTAAAAAATAATATATAATAATGGATACACAGTCCCACCTCCTGCACCGACACATCCCACAGTAATATATAATATATAATAATGGATACACATTCCCACCTCCTGTACTGACACATCCCACGGTAAAAAATAATATATAATAATGGATACACAGTCCCACCTCCTGCACCTACACATCCCACAGTAATATATAAAATATAATAATGGATACACAATCCCACCTCCTGTACTGACACATCCCTCAGTAAAAAATAATATATTATAATGGACACACAGTCCCACCTCCTGCACTGACACATCCCACAGTTATATATAACATATAATAATGGATACACATTCCCACCTCCTGCACTGACACATCCCACAGTAATATATAAAATATAATAATGGATACACAGTCCCACCTCCTGCACTGACACATCCCACAGTTATATATAATATGTAATAATGGATACACATTCCCACTTCCTGTACTGACACGTCCGACAGTTATATATAATATATAATAATGGACACACAGTCCCACCTCCTGCACTGACACATCCCACAGTTATATATAATATGTAATAATGGATACACATTCCCACTTCCTGTATTGACACGTCCCACAGTTATATATAATATATAATAATGGATACACATTCCCACTTCCTGTCCTGACACGTCCCACAGTTATATATAATATGTAATAATGGATACACATTCCCACTTCCTGTACTGACACGTCCCACAGTTATATATAATATATAATAATGGGTACACATTCCCACCTCCTGTACTGAAACATCCCACGGTAAAAAATGATATATAATAATGGACACACAGTCCCACCTCCTGCACTGACACATCTCACAGTAAAAAATAATATATAACAATGGACACACATTCCCACTTCCTGTACTGACACGTCCCACAGTTATATATAATATATAATAATGGATACACATTCCCACCTCCTGTACTGAAACATCCCACAGTAAAAAATAATATATAACAATGGAAACTTAGTCCCACCTCCTGCACTGACACAACCCACAGTTATATATAATATATAATAATGGACACACAGTCCCACCTCCTGCACTGACACAACCCACAGTTTTATATAATATATAATAATGGACACACAGTCCCACATCCTGTACTGACACATCTCACAGTTATATAAAATATATAATAATGGACACACAGTCCCACCTCCTGTACTGACACAACCCACAGTTATATATAATATATCATAATGGAAACACAGTCCCACCTCCTGCACTGACACAACCCACAGTTTTAAAAAATATATAATAATGGACACACAGTCCAACCTCCTGTACTGACACATCTCACAGTTATATATAATATATAATAATGGACACACATTCCCACCTCCTGTACTGAAACATCCCACAGTTATATATAATATATAATAATGGATACACATTCCCACTTCCTGTACTGACACATCCCACAGTTATATATAATATATAATGATGGATACACATTCCCACTTCCTGTACTGACACATCCCACAGTTATATATAATATATAATAATGGACACACATTCCCACCTCCTGTATTGAAACATCCCACAGTTATATATAATATATAATAATGGACAGACATTCCCACCTCCTGTATTGAAACATCCCACAGTTATATATAATATATAATAATGGATACACATTCCCACTTCCTGTACTGACACATCGCACAGTTATATATAATATATAATAATGGACAGACATTCCCACCTCCTGTATTGAAACATCCCACAGTTATATATAATATATAATAATGGATACACATTCCCACTTCCTGTACTGACACATCCCACAGTTATATATAATATATAATAATGGATACACATTCCCACTTCCTGTACTGACACATCCCACAGTTATATATAATATATAATAATGGACACAAATTCCCACCTCCTGTACTGAAACATCCCACAGTTATATATAATATATAATAATGGATACACATTCCCACTTCCTGTACTGACACATCCCACAGTTATATATAATATATAATAATGGATACACATTCCCACTTCCTGTACTGACACATCCCACAGTTATATATAATATATAATAATGGATACACATTCCCACTTCCTGTACTGACACGTCCCACAGTTATATATAGTACATAATAATGGATACACATTCCCACATCCTGTACTGACACATCCCACAGTTATATATAATATATAATAATGGATACACATTCCCACTTCCTGTACTGACACATCCCACAGTTATATATAATATATAATAATGGATACACATTCCCACTTCCTGGACTGACACATCCCACAGTTATATATTACATATAATAATGGATACACATTCCCACTTCCTGTACTGAAACATCCCACAGTTATATATAATATATAATAATGGATAACCATTCCCACCTCCTGTACTGAAACATCCCACAGTTATATATAATATATAATAATGGACACACATTCCCACCTCCTGTACTGAAACATCCCACAGTTATATATAATATATAATAATGGATACACATTCCCACTTCCTGTACTGACACATCCCACAGTTATATATAATATATAATGATGGATACACATTCCCACTTCCTGTACTGACACATCCCACAGTTATATATAATATATAATAATGGACACACATTCCCACCTCCTGTATTGAAACATCCCACAGTTATATATAATATATAATAATGGATACACATTCCCACTTCCTGTACTGACACATCGCACAGTTCTATATAATATATAATAATGGACACACATTCCCACCTCCTGTACTGAAACATCCCACAGTTATATATCATATATAATAATGGATACACATTACCACTTCCTTTACTGACACATCCCACAGTTATATATAATATATAATAATGGACACATATTGCCACCTCCTGTACTGAAACATCCCACAGTTATATATAATATATAATAATGGATACACATTCCCACTTCCTGTACTGACACATCCCACAGTTATATATAATATATAATAATGGATAAACATTCCCACTTCCTGTACTGACACATCCCACAGTTATATATAATATATAATAATGGACACACATTCCCACCTCCTGTACTGAAACATCCCACAGTTATATATAATATATTATAATGGATACACATTCCCACTTCCTGTACTGACACATCCCACAGTTATATATAATATATAATAATGGATACACATTCCCACTTCCTGTACTGACACATCCCACAGTTATATATAATATATAATAATGGACACACATTCCCACCTCCTGTACTGAAACATCCCACAGTTATATATCATATATAATAATGGATACACATTCCCACTTCCTGTACTGACACATCCCACAGTTATATATAATATATAATGATGGATACACATTTCCACTTCCTGTACTGACACATCCCACAGTTATATATAATATATAATAATGGACAGACATTCCCACCTCCTGTATTGAAACATCCCACAGTTATATATAATATATAATAATGGATACACAATCCCACTTCCTGTACTGACACATCGCACAGTTATATATAATATATAATAATGGACAGACATTCCCACCTCCTGTATTGAAACATCCCACAGTTATATATAATATATAATAATGGATACACATTCCCACTTCCTGTACTGACACATCCCACAGTTATATATAATATATAATAATGGATACACATTCCCATTTCCTGTACTGACACATCCCACAGTTATATATAATATATAATAATGGACACACATTCCCACCTCCTGTACTGAAACATCCCACAGTTATATATAATATATAATAATGGATACACATTCCCACTTCCTGTACTGACACATCCCACAGTTATGTATAATATATAATAATGGATACACATGCCGACTTCCTGTACTGACACATCCCACAGTTATATATAATATATAATAATGGATACACATTCCCACTTCCTGTACTGACACGTCCCACAGTTATATATAGTATATAATAATGGATACACATTCCCACCTCCTGTACTGACACATCCCACAGTTATATATAATATATAATAATGGATACACATTCCCACATCCTGTACTGACACGTCCCACAGTTATATATAATATATAATAATGGATACACATTCCCACTTCCTGTACTGACACATCCCACAGTTATATATAATATATAATAATGGATACACATTCCCACTTCTGTACTGACACATCCCACAGTTATATATTACATATAATAATGGATACACATTCCCACTTCCTGTACTGACACGTCCCACAGTTATATATAGTACATAATAATGGATAACCATTCCCACCTCCTGTACTGAAACATCCCACAGTTATATATAATATATAATAATGGACACACATTCCCACCTCCTGTACTGCAACATCCCACAGTTATATATAATATATAATAATGGATACACATTCCCACTTCCTGTATTGACACATCCCACAGTTATATATAATATATAATGATGGATACACATTCCCACTTCCTGTACTGACACATCCCACAGTTATATATAATATATAATAATGGACACACATTCCCACCTCCTGTATTGAAACATCCCACAGTTATATATAATATATAATAATGGACACACATTCCCACCTCCTGTACTGAAACATCCCACAGTTATATATCATATATAATAATGGATACACATTACCACTTCCTGTATTGACACATCCCACAGTTATATATAATATATAATAATGGATACACATACCCACTTCCTGTACTGACACATCCCACAGTTATATATAATATATAATAATGGACACACATTCCCACCTCCTGTACTGACACGTCCCACAGTTATATATAATATATAATCATGGACACACATTCCCACTTCCTGTACTGAAACATCCCACAGTTATATATAATATATTATAATGGATACACATTCCCACTTCCTGTACTGACACATCCCACAGTTATATATAATATATAATAATGGATACACATTCCCACTTCCTGTACTGACACATCCCACAGTTATATATAATATATAATAATGGACACACATTCCCACCTCCTGTACTGAAACATCCCACAGTTATATATAATATATAATAATGGATACACATTCCCACTTCCTGTACTGACACATCCCACAGTTATATATAATATATAATAATGGATACACATTCCCACTTCCTGTACTGACACATCCCACAGTTATATATAATATATAATAATGGACACACATTCCCACCTCCTGTACTGAAACATCCCACAGTTATATATAATATATAATAATGGATACACATTCCCACTTCCTGTACTGACACATCCCACAGTTATATATAATATATAATGATGGATACACATTCCCACTTCCTGTACTGACACATCCCACAGTTATATATAATATATAATAATGGACACACATTCCCACCTCCTGTATTGAAACATCCCACAGTTATATATAATATATAATAATGGATACACATTCCCACTTCCTGTACTGACACATCGCACAGTTATATATAATATATAATAATGGACACACATTCCCACCTCCTGTAATGAAACATCCCACAGTTATATATAATATATAATAATGGATACACATTCCCACTTCCTGTACTGACACATCCCACAGTTATATATAATATATAATAATGGACACATATTCCCACCTCCTGTACTGAAACATCCCACAGTTATATATAATATATAATAATGGATACACATTCCCACTTCCTGTACTGACACATCCCACAGTTATATATAATATATAATAATGGATACACATTCCCACTTCCTGTACTGACACATCCCACAGTTATATATAATATATAATAATGGACACACATTCCCACCTCCTGTACTGAAACATCCCACAGTTATATATAATATATAATAATGGATACACATTCCCACTTCCTGTACTGACACATCCCACAGTTAAATATAATATATAATAATGGATACACATTCCCACTTCCTGTACTGACACATCCCACAGTTATATATAATATATAATAATGGACACACATTCCCACCTCCTGTACTGAAACATCCCAGTTATATATAATATATAATAATGGATACACATTCCCACTTCCTGTACTGACACATCCCACATTTATATATAATATATAATAATGGATACACATTCCCACTTCCTGTACTGACACATCCCACAGTTATATATAATATATAATAATGGATACACATTCCCACTTCCTGTACTGACACGTCCCACAGTTATATATAGTATATAATAATGGATACACATTCCCACCTCCTGTACTGACACATCCCACAGTTATATATAATATATAATAATGGATACACATTCCCACATCCTGTACTGAAACATCCCACAGTTATATATAATATATAATAATGGATACACATTCCCACTTCCTGTACTGACACATCCCACAGTTATATATAATATATAATAATGGACACACATTCCCACCTCCTGTACTGAAACATCCCACAGTTATATATAATATATAATAATGGATACACATTCCCACATCCTGTACTGAAACATCCCACAGTTATATATAATATATAATAATGGATACACATTCCCACTTCCTGTACTGACACATCCCACAGTTATATATAATATATAATAATGGACACACATTCCCACCTCCTGTACTGAAACATCCCACAGTTATATATAATATATTATAACGGATACACATTCCCACTTCCTGTACTGACACATCCCACAGTTATATATAATATATAATAATGGATACACATTCCCACTTCCTGTACTGACACATCCCACAGTTATATATAATATATAATAATGGACACACATTCCCACCTCCTGTACTGAAACATCCCACAGTTATATATAATATATAATAATGGATACACATTCCCACTTCCTGTACTGACACATCCCACAGTTATATATAATATATAATAATGGATACACATTCCCACTTCCTGTACTGACACATCCCACAGTTATATATAATATATAATAATGGATACACATTCCCACTTCCTGTACTGAAACATCCCACAGTTATATATAATATATAATAATGGATACACATTCCCACTTCCAGCACTGACACGTCCCACAGTTATATATAGTATATAATAATGGATACACATTCCCACCTCCTGTACTGACACATCCCACAGTTATATATAATATATAATAATGGATACACATTCCCACATCCTGTACTGAAACATCCCACAGTTATATATAATATATAATAATGGATACACATTCCCACTTCCTGTACTGACACATCCCACAGTTATATATAAGATATAATAATGGATACACATTCCCACCTCCTGTACTGACACATCCCACAGTTATATATTACATATAATAATGGATACACATTCCCACTTCCTGTACTGACACGTCCCACAGTTATATATAGTACATAATAATGGATACACATTCCCACCTCCTGTACTGAAACATCCCACAGTTATATATAATATATAATAATGGATACACATTCCCACTTCCTGTACTGACACATCCCACAGTTATATATAATATATAATGATGGATACACATTCCCACTTCCTGTACTGAAACATCCCACAGTTATATATAATATATAATAATGGACACACATTCCCACCTCCTGTACTGAAACATCCCACAGTTGTATATAATATATAATAATGGATACACAGTCCCACCTTCCGCACTGACACATCCCACAGTTATATATAATATATAATAATGGACACACATTCCCACCTCCTGTACTGAAACATCCCACAGTTATATATAATATATAATAATGGACACTCAGTCCCACCTCCTGTACTGAAACATCCCACAGTTATATATAATATATAATAATGGATACACATTCCCACTTCCTGTACTGACACATCCCACAGTTATATATAATATATAATGATGGATACACATTCCCACTTCCTGTACTGAAACATCCCACAGTTATATATAATATATAATAATGGACACACATTCCCACCTCCTGTACTGAAACATCCCACAGTTATATATAATATATAATAATGGATACACATTCCCACTTCCTGTACTGACACATCCCACAGTTATATATAATATATAATGATGGATACACATTCCCACCTCCTGTACTGAAACATCCCACAGTTATATATAATATATAATAATGGACACACATTCCCACTTCCTGTACTGACACATCCCACAGTTATATATACTATATAATGATGGATACACATTCCCACCTCCTGTACTGAAACATCCCACAGTTATATATAATATATAATAATGGACACACATTCCCACCTCCTGTACTGAAACATCCCACAGTTATATATAATATATAATAATGGATACACATTCCCACTTCCTGTACTGACACATCCCACAGTTATATATAATATATAATGATGGATACACATTCCCACTTCCTGTACTGACACATCCCACAGTTATATATAATATATAATAATGGACACACATTCCCACCTCCTGTATTGAAACATCCCACAGTTATATATAATATATAATAATGGATACACATTCCCACTTCCTGTACTGACACATCGCACAGTTCTATATAATATATAATAATGGACACACATTCCCACCTCCTGTACTGAAACATCCCACAGTTATATATCATATATAATAATGGATACACATTACCACTTCCTGTACTGACACATCCCACAGTTATATATAATATATAATAATGGACACATATTCCCACCTCCTGTACTGAAACATCCCACAGTTATATATAATATATAATAATGGATACACATTCCCACTTCCTGTACTGACACATCCCACAGTTATATATAATATATAATAATGGATACACATTCCCACTTCCTGTACTGACACATCCCACAGTTATATATAATATATAATAATGGACACACATTCCCACCTCCTGTACTGAAACATCCCACAGTTATATATAATATATTATAATGGATACACATTCCCACTTCCTGTACTGACACATCCCACAGTTATATATAATATATAATAATGGATACACATTCCCACTTCCTGTACTGACACATCCCACAGTTATATATAATATATAATAATGGATACACATTCCCACTTCCTGTACTGACACATCCCACAGTTATATATAATATATAATAATGGACACACATTCCCACCTCCTGTACTGAAACATCCCACAGTTATATATAATATATAATAATGGATACACATTCCCACTTCCTGTACTGACACATCCCACAGTTATATATAATATATAATAATGGACACACATTCCCACCTCCTGTACTGAAACATCCCACAGTTATATATAATATATAATAATGGATACACATTCCCACTTCCTGTACTGACACATCCCACAGTTATATATAATATATAATGATGGATACACATTCCCACTTCCTGTACTGACACATCCCACAGTTATATATAATATATAATAATGGACACACATTCCCACCTCCTGTATTGAAACATCCCACAGTTATATATAATATATAATAATGGATACACATTCCCACTTCCTGTACTGACACATCCCACAGTTATATATAATATATAATAATGGACACACATTCCCACCTCCTGTACTGAAACATCCCACAGTTATATATAATATATAATAATGGATACACATTCCCACTTCCTGCACTGACACGTCCCACAGTTATATATAGTATATAATAATGGATACACATTCCCACCTCCTGTACTGACACATCCCACAGTTATATATAATATATAATAATGGATACACATTCCCACATCCTGTACTGAAACATCCCACAGTTATATATAATATATAATAATGGATACACATTCCCACTTCCTGTACTGACACATCCCACAGTTATATATAAGATATAATAATGGATACACATTCCCACCTCCTGTACTGACACATCCCACAGTTATATATTACATATAATAATGGATACACATTCCCACTTCCTGTACTGACACGTCCCACAGTTATATATAGTACATAATAATGGATACACATTCCCACCTCCTGTACTGAAACATCCCACAGTTATATATAATATATAATAATGGATACACATTCCCACTTCCTGTACTGACACATCCCACAGTTATATATAATATATAATGATGGATACACATTCCCACTTCCTGTACTGAAACATCCCACAGTTATATATAATATATAATAATGGACACACATTCCCACCTCCTGTACTGAAACATCCCACAGTTGTATATAATATATAATAATGGATACACATTCCCACTTCCTGTACTGACACATCCCACAGTTATATATACTATATAATGATGGATACACATTCCCACCTCCTGTACTGAAACATCCCACAGTTATATATAATATATAATCATGGACACACATTCCCACCTCCTGTACTGAAACATCCCACAGTTATATATAATATATAATAATGGATACACATTCCCACTTCCTGTACTGACACATCGCACAGTTATATATAATATATAATAATGGACACACATTCCCACCTCCTGTAATGAAACATCCCACAGTTATATATAATATATAATAATGGATACACATTCCCACTTCCTGTACTGACACATCCCACAGTTATATATAATATATAATAATGGACACATATTCCCACCTCCTGTACTGAAACATCCCACAGTTATATATAATATATAATAATGGATACACATTCCCACTTCCTGTACTGACACATCCCACAGTTATATATAATATATAATAATGGATACACATTCCCACTTCCTGTACTGACACATCCCACAGTTATATATAATATATAATAATGGACACACATTCCCACCTCCTGTACTGAAACATCCCACAGTTATATATAATATATAATAATGGATACACATTCCCACTTCCTGTACTGACACATCCCACAGTTAAATATAATATATAATAATGGATACACATTCCCACTTCCTGTACTGACACATCCCACAGTTATATATAATATATAATAATGGACACACATTCCCACCTCCTGTACTGAAACATCCCAGTTATATATAATATATAATAATGGATACACATTCCCACTTCCTGTACTGACACATCCCACAGTTATATATAATATATAATAATGGATACACATTCCCACTTCCTGTACTGACACATCCCACAGTTATATATAATATATAATAATGGATACACACTCCCACTTCCTGTACTGACACGTCCCACAGTTATATATAGTATATAATAATGGATACACATTCCCACCTCCTGTACTGACACATCCCACAGTTATATATAATATATAATAATGGATACACATTCCCACATCCTGTACTGAAACATCCCACAGTTATATATAATATATAATAATGGATACACATTCCCACTTCCTGTACTGACACATCCCACAGTTATATATAATATATAATAATGGACACACATTCCCACCTCCTGTACTGAAACATCCCACAGTTATATATAATATATTATAACGGATACACATTCCCACTTCCTGTACTGACACATCCCACAGTTATATATAATATATAATAATGGATACACATTCCCACTTCCTGTACTGACACATCCCACAGTTATATATAATATATAATAATGGACACACATTCCCACCTCCTGTACTGAAACATCCCACAGTTATATATAATATATAATAATGGATACACATTCCCACTTCCTGTACTGACACATCCCACAGTTATATATAATATATAATAATGGATACACATTCCCACTTCCTGTACTGACACATCCCACAGTTATATATAATATATAATAATGGATACACATTCCCACTTCCTGTACTGAAACATCCCACAGTTATATATAATATATAATAATGGATACACATTCCCACTTCCTGCACTGACACGTCCCACAGTTATATATAGTATATAATAATGGATACACATTCCCACCTCCTGTACTGACACATCCCACAGTTATATATAATATATAATAATGGATACACATTCCCACATCCTGTACTGAAACATCCCACAGTTATATATAATATATAATAATGGATACACATTCCCACTTCCTGTACTGACACATCCCACAGTTATATATAAGATATAATAATGGATACACATTCCCACCTCCTGTACTGACACATCCCACAGTTATATATTACATATAATAATGGATACACATTCCCACTTCCTGTACTGACACGTCCCACAGTTATATATAGTACATAATAATGGATACACATTCCCACCTCCTGTACTGAAACATCCCACAGTTATATATAATATATAATAATGGATACACATTCCCACTTCCTGTACTGACACATCCCACAGTTATATATAATATATAATGATGGATACACATTCCCACTTCCTGTACTGAAACATCCCACAGTTATATATAATATATAATAATGGACACACATTCCCACCTCCTGTACTGAAACATCCCACAGTTGTATATAATATATAATAATGGATACACATTCCCACTTCCTGTACTGACACATCCCACAGTTATATATACTATATAATGATGGATACACATTCCCACCTCCTGTACTGAAACATCCCACAGTTATATATAATATATAATAATGGACACACATTCCCACCTCCTGTACTGAAACATCCCACAGTTATATATAATATATAATAATGGATACACATTCCCACTTCCTGTACTGACACATCCCACAGTTATATATAATATATAATGATGGATACACATTCCCACTTCCTGTACTGACACATCCCACAGTTATATATAATATATAATAATGGACACACATTCCCACCTCCTGTATTGAAACATCCCACAGTTATATATAATATATAATAATGGATACACATTCCCACTTCCTGTACTGACACATCGCACAGTTCTATATAATATATAATAATGGACACACATTCCCACCTCCTGTACTGAAACATCCCACAGTTATATATCATATATAATAATGGATACACATTACCACTTCCTGTACTGACACATCCCACAGTTATATATAATATATAATAATGGACACATATTCCCACCTCCTGTACTGAAACATCCCACAGTTATATATAATATATAATAATGGATACACATTCCCACTTCCTGTACTGACACATCCCACAGTTATATATAATATATAATAATGGATACACATTCCCACTTCCTGTACTGACACATCCCACAGTTATATATAATATATAATAATGGACACACATTCCCACCTCCTGTACTGAAACATCCCACAGTTATATATAATATATTATAATGGATACACATTCCCACTTCCTGTACTGACACATCCCACAGTTATATATAATATATAATAATGGATACACATTCCCACTTCCTGTACTGACACATCCCACAGTTATATATAATATATAATAATGGATACACATTCCCACTTCCTGTACTGACACATCCCACAGTTATATATAATATATAATAATGGACACACATTCCCACCTCCTGTACTGAAACATCCCACAGTTATATATAATATATAATAATGGATACACATTCCCACTTCCTGTACTGACACATCCCACAGTTATATATAATATATAATAATGGACACACATTCCCACCTCCTGTACTGAAACATCCCACAGTTATATATAATATATAATAATGGATACACATTCCCACTTCCTGTACTGACACATCCCACAGTTATATATAATATATAATGATGGATACACATTCCCACTTCCTGTACTGACACATCCCACAGTTATATATAATATATAATAATGGACACACATTCCCACCTCCTGTATTGAAACATCCCACAGTTATATATAATATATAATAATGGATACACATTCCCACTTCCTGTACTGACACATCCCACAGTTATATATAATATATAATAATGGACACACATTCCCACCTCCTGTACTGAAACATCCCACAGTTATATATAATATATAATAATGGATACACATTCCCACTTCCTGCACTGACACGTCCCACAGTTATATATAGTATATAATAATGGATACACATTCCCACCTCCTGTACTGACACATCCCACAGTTATATATAATATATAATAATGGATACACATTCCCACATCCTGTACTGAAACATCCCACAGTTATATATAATATATAATAATGGATACACATTCCCACTTCCTGTACTGACACATCCCACAGTTATATATAAGATATAATAATGGATACACATTCCCACCTCCTGTACTGACACATCCCACAGTTATATATTACATATAATAATGGATACACATTCCCACTTCCTGTACTGACACGTCCCACAGTTATATATAATATATAATAATGGATACACATTCCCACTTCCTGTACTGACACATCCCACAGTTATATATAATATATAATAATGGATACACATTCCCACTTCCTGTACTGACACATCCCACAGTTATATATAATATATAATGATGGATACACATTCCCACTTCCTGTACTGAAACATCCCACAGTTATATATAATATATAATAATGGATACACATTCCCACTTCCTGTACTGACACATCCCACAGTTATATATAATATATAATAATGGATACACATTCCCACTTCCTGTACTGACACATCCCACAGTTATATATAATATATAATGATGGATACACATTCCCACTTCCTGTACTGAAACATCCCACAGTTATATATAATATATAATAATGGACACACATTCCCACCTCCTGTACTGAAACATCCCACAGTTATATATAATATATAATAATGGATACACATTCCCACTTCCTGTACTGACACATCCCACAGTTATATATAATATATAATGATGGATACACATTCCCACTTCCTGTACTGAAACATCCCACAGTTATATATAATATATAATAATGGACACACATTCCCACCTCCTGTACTGAAACATCCCACAGTTGTATATAATATATAATAATGGATACACATTCCCACTTCCTGTACTGACACATCCCACAGTTATATATACTATATAATGATGGATACACATTCCCACCTCCTGTACTGAAACATCCCACAGTTATATATAATATATAATAATGGACACACAGTCCCACCTCCTGTACTGAAACATCCCACAGTTATATATAATATATAATAATGGATACACATTCCCACTTCCTGTACTGACACATCCCACAGTTATATATAATATATAATGATGGATACACATTCCCACTTCCTGTACTGACACATCCCACAGTTATATATAATATATAATAATGGACACACATTCCCACCTCCTGTATTGAAACATCCCACAGTTATATATAGTATATAATAATGGATACACATTCCCACTTCCTGTACTGACACATCGCACAGTTCTATATAATATATAATAATGGACACACATTCCCACCTCCTGTACTGAAACATCCCACAGTTATATATCATATATAATAATGGATACACATTACCACTTCCTGTACTGACACATCCCACAGTTATATATAATATATAATAATGGACACATATTCCCACCTCCTGTACTGAAACATCCCACAGTTATATATAATATATAATAATGGATACACATTCCCACTTCCTGTACTGACACATCCCACAGTTATATATAATATATAATAATGGATACACATTCCCACTTCCTGTACTGACACATCCCACAGTTATATATAATATATAATAATGGACACACATTCCCACCTCCTGTACTGAAACATCCCACAGTTATATATAATATATTATAATGGATACACATTCCCACTTCCTGTACTGACACATCCCACAGTTATATATAATATATAATAATGGATACACATTCCCACTTCCTGTACTGACACATCCCACAGTTATATATAATATATAATAATGGATACACATTCCCACTTCCTGTACTGACACATCCCACAGTTATATATAATATATAATAATGGACACACATTCCCACCTCCTGTACTGAAACATCCCACAGTTATATATAATATATAATAATGGATACACATTCCCACTTCCTGTACTGACACATCCCACAGTTATATATAATATATAATAATGGACACACATTCCCACCTCCTGTACTGAAACATCCCACAGTTATATATAATATATAATAATGGATACACATTCCCACTTCCTGTACTGACACATCCCACAGTTATATATAATATATAATGATGGATACACATTCCCACTTCCTGTACTGACACATCCCACAGTTATATATAATATATAATAATGGACACACATTCCCACCTCCTGTATTGAAACATCCCACAGTTATATATAATATATAATAATGGATACACATTCCCACTTCCTGTACTGACACATCGCACAGTTATATATAATATATAATAATGGACACACATTCCCACCTCCTGTACTGAAACATCCCACAGTTTTATATAATATATAATAATGGATACACATTCCCACTTCCTGTACTGACACATCCCACAGTTATATATAATATATAATAATGGACACATATTCCCACCTCCTGTACTGAAACATCCCACAGTTATATATAATATATAATAATGGATACACATTCCCACTTCCTGTACTGACACATCCCACAGTTATATATAATATATAATAATGGATACACATTCCCACTTCCTGTACTGACACATCCCACAGTTATATATAATATATAATAATGGACACACATTCCCACCTCCTGTACTGAAACATCCCACAGTTATATATAATATATAATAATGGAAACACATTCCCACTTCCTGTACTGACACATCCCACAGTTATATATAATATATAATAATGGATACACATTCCCACTTCCTGTACTGACACATCCCACAGTTATATATAATATATAATAATGGACACACATTCCCACCTCCTGTACTGAAACATCCCACAGTTATATATAATATATAATAATGGATACACATTCCCACTTCCTGTACTGACACATCCCACAGTTATATATAATATATAATAATGGACACATATTCCCACCTCCTGTACTGAAACATCCCACAGTTATATATAATATATAATAATGGATACACATTCCCACTTCCTGTACTGATACATCCCACAGTTATATATAATATATAATAATGGATACACATTCCCACTTCCTGTACTGACACATCCCACAGTTATATATAATATATAATAATGGACACACATTCCCACCTCCTGTACTGAAACATCCCACAGTTATATATAATATATAATAATGGATACACATTCCCACTTCCTGTACTGACACATCCCACAGTTATATATAATATATAATAATGGATACACATTCCCACTTCCTGTACTGACACATCCCACAGTTATATATAATATATAATAATGGATACACATTCCCACCTCCTGTACTGACACATCCCACAGTTATATATAATATATAATAATGGATACACATTCCCACATCCTGTACTGAAACATCCCACAGTTACTATATAATATATAATAATGGATACACATTCCCACTTCCTGTACTGACACATCCCACAGTTATATATAAGATATAATAATGGATACACATTCCCACCTCCTGTACTGACACATCCCAGAGTTATATATTACATATAATAATGGATACACATTCCCACTTCCTGTACTGACACGTCCCACAGTTATATATAGTACATAATAATGGATACACATTCCCACCTCCTGTACTGAAACATCCCACAGTTATATATAATATATAATAATGGATACACATTCCCACTTCCTGTACTGACACATCCCACAGTTATATATAATATATAATGATGGATACACATTCCCACTTCCTGTACTGAAACATCCCACAGTTATATATAATATATAATAATGGACACACATGTCCACCTCCTGTACTGAAACATCCCACAGTTGTATATAATATATAATAATGGATACACATTCCCACTTCCTGTACTGACACATCCCACAGTTATATATACTATATAATGATGGATACACATTCCCACCTCCTGTACTGAAACATCCCACAGTTATATATAATATATAATAATGGACACACATTCCCACCTCCTGTACTGAAACATCCCACAGTTATATATAATATATAATAATGGATACACATTCCCACTTCCTGTACTGACACATCCCACAGTTATATATAATATATAATGATGGATACACATTCCCACTTCCTGTACTGACACATCCCACAGTTATATATAATATATAATAATGGACACACATTCCCACCTCCTGTATTGAAACATCCCACAGTTATATATAATATATAATAATGGATACACATTCCCACTTCCTGTACTGACACATCGCACAGTTCTATATAATATATAATAATGGACACACATTCCCACCTCCTGTACTGAAACATCCCACAGTTATATATCATATATAATAATGGATACACATTACCACTTCCTGTACTGACACATCCCACAGTTATATATAATATATAATAAAGGACACATATTCCCACCTCCTGTACTGAAACATCCCACAGTTATATATAATATATAATAATGGATACACATTCCCACTTCCTGTACTGACACATCCCACAGTTATATATAATATATAATAATGGATACACATTCCCACTTCCTGTACTGACACATCCCACAGTTATATATAATATATAATAATGGACACACATTCCCACCTCCTGTACTGAAACATCCCACAGTTATATATAATATACAATAATGGATACACATTCCCACTTCCTGTACTGACACATCCCACAGTTATATATAATATATAATAATGGACACACATTCCCACCTCCTGTACTGAAACATCCCACAGTTATATATAATATATAATAATGGATACACATTCCCACTTCCTGTACTGACACATCCCACAGTTATATATAATATATAATGATGGATACACATTCCCACTTCCTGTACTGACACATCCCACAGTTATATATAATATATAATAATGGACACACATTCCCACCTCCTGTATTGAAACATCCCACAGTTATATATAATATATAATAATGGATACACATTCCCACTTCCTGTACTGACACATCGCACAGTTATATGTAATATATAATAATGGACACACATTCCCACCTCCTGTACTGAAACATCCCACAGTTATATATAATATATAATAATGGATACACATTCCCACTTCCTGTACTGACACATCCCACAGTTATATATAATATATAATAATGGACACATATTCCCACCTCCTGTACTGAAACATCCCACAGTTATATATAATATATAATAATGGATACACATTCCCACTTCCTGTACTGACACATCCCACAGTTATATATAATATATAATAATGGATACACATTCCCACTTCCTGTACTGACACATCCCACAGTTATATATAATATATAATAATGGACACACATTCCCACCTCCTGTACTGAAACATCCCACAGTTATATATAATATATAATAATGGAAACACATTCCCACTTCCTGTACTGACACATCCCACAGTTATATATAATATATAATAATGGATACACATTCCCACTTCCTGTACTGACACATCCCACAGTTATATATAATATATAATAATGGACACACATTCCCACCTCCTGTACTGAAACATCCCACAGTTATATATAATATATAATAATGGATACACATTCCCACTTCCTGTACTGACACATCCCACAGTTAAATATAATATATAATAATGGATACACATTCCCACTTCCTGTACTGACACATCCCACAGTTATATATAATATATAATAAAGGACACACATTCCCACCTCCTGTACTGAAACATCCCAGTTATATATAATATATAATAATGGATACACATTCCCACTTCCTGTACTGACACATCCCACAGTTATATATAATATATAATAATGGATACACATTCCCACTTCCTGTACTGACACGTCCCACAGTTATATATAGTATATAATAATGGATACACATTCCCACCTCCTGTACTGACACATCCCACAGTTATATATAATATATAATAATGGATACACATTCCCACATCCTGTACTGACACGTCCCACAGTTATATATAATATATAATAATGGATAGACATTCCCACTTCCTGTACTGACAAATCCCACAGTTAATATAAGATATAATAATGGATACACATTCCCACTTCCTGTACTGACACATCCCACAGTTATATATTACATATAATAATGGATACACATTCCCACTTCCTGTACTGACACGTCCCACAGTTATATATATTACATAATAATGGATACACATTCCCACTTCCTGTACTGACACATCCCACAGTTATATATAATATATAATAATGGACACATATTCCCACCTCCTGTACTGAAACATCCCACAGTTATATATAATATATAATAATGGATACACATTCCCACTTCCTGTACTGACACGTCCCACAGTTAT
Source organism: Heterodontus francisci (assembly GCF_036365525.1). NCBI lineage: Eukaryota > Metazoa > Chordata > Chondrichthyes > Heterodontiformes > Heterodontidae > Heterodontus > Heterodontus francisci. Next base: position 119,315,554 of record NC_090378.1, on the reverse strand, counting down.
ATATAGTACATAATAATGGATACACATTCCCACTTCCTGTACTGACACATCCTACAGTTATATATAATATATAATAATGGATACACATTCCCACCTCCTGTACTGACACATCCCACAGTTATATATAATATATAATAATGGATACACATTCCCACATCCTGTACTGACACGTCCCACAGTTATATATAATATATAATAATGGACACACATTCCCACCTCCTGTATTGAAACATCCCACAGTTATATATAATATATAATAATGGATACACATTCCCACTTCCTGTACTGACACATCGCACAGTTATATATAATATATAATAATGGACACACATTCCCACCTCCTGTACTGAAACATCCCACAGTTATATATAATATATAATAATGGATACACATTCCCACTTCCTGTACTGACACATCCCACAGTTATATATAATATATAATAATGGACACATATTCCCACCTCCTGTACTGAAACATCCCACAGTTATATATAATATATAATAATGGATACACATTCCCACTTCCTGTACTGACACATCCCACAGTTATATATAATATATAATAATGGATACACATTCCCACTTCCTGTACTGACACATCCCACAGTTATATATAATATATAATAATGGACACACATTCCCACCTCCTGTACTGAAACATCCCACAGTTATATATAACATATAATAATGGAAACACATTCCCACTTCCTGTACTGACACATCCCACAGTTATATATAATATATAATAATGGATACACATTCCCACTTCCTGTACTGACACATCCCACAGTTATATATAATATATAATAATGGACACACATTCCCACCTCCTGTACTGAAACATCCCACAGTTATATATAATATATAATAATGGATACACATTCCCACTTCCTGTACTGACACATCCCACAGTTAAATATAATATATAATAATGGATACACATTCCCACTTCCTGTACTGACACATCCCACAGTTATATATAATATATAATAAAGGAAACACATTCCCACCTCCTGTACTGAAACATCCCAGTTATATATAATATATAATAATGGATACACATTCCCACTTCCTGTACTGACACATCCCACAGTTATATATAATATATAATAATGGACACACATTCCCACTTCCTGTACTGACACGTCCCACAGTTATATATAATATATAATAATGGACACACATTCCCACCTCCTGTACTGAAACATCCCACAGTTATATATAATATATAATAATGGAAACACATTCCCACTTCCTGTACTGACACATCCCACAGTTATATATAATATATAATAATGGATACACATTCCCACTTCCTGTACTGACACATCCCACAGTTATATATAATATATAATAATGGACACACATTCCCACCTCCTGTACTGAAACATCCCACAGTTATATATAATATATAATAATGGATACACATTCCCACTTCCTGTACTGACACATCCCACAGTTAAATATAATATATAATAATGGATACACATTCCCACTTCCTGTACTGACACATCCCACAGTTATATATAATATATAATAAAGGACACACATTCCCACCTCCTGTACTGAAACATCCCAGTTATATATAATATATAATAATGGATACACATTCCCACTTCCTGTACTGACACATCCCACAGTTATATATAATATATAATAATGGATACACATTCCCACTTCCTGTACTGACACGTCCCACAGTTATATATAATATATAATAATGGATAGACATTCCCACTTCCTGTACTGACACATCCCACAGTTAATATAAGATATAATAATGGATACACATTCCCACTTCCTGTACTGACACATCCCACAGTTATATATTACATATAATAATGGATACACATTCCCACTTCCTGTACTGACACGTCCCACAGTTATATATAGTACATAATAATGGATACACATTCCCACTTCCTGTACTGACACATCCCACAGTTATATATAATATATAATAATGGACACATATTCCCACCTCCTGTACTGAAACATCCCACAGTTATATATAATATATAATAATGGATACACATTCCCACTTCCTGTACTGACACGTCCCACAGTTATATATAGTACATAATAATGGATACACATTCCCACTTCCTGTACTGACACATCCCACAGTTATATATAATATATAATAATGGATACACATTCCCACCTCCTGTACTGACACATCCCACAGTTATATATAATATATAATAATGGATACACATTCCCATATCCTGTACTGACACGTCCCACAGTTATATATAATATATAATAATGGACACACATTCCCACCTCCTGTATTGAAACATCCCACAGTTATATATAATATATAATAATGGATACACATTCCCACTTCCTGTACTGACACATCGCACAGTTATATATAATATATAATAATGGACACACATTCCCACCTCCTGTACTGAAACATCCCACAGTTATATATAATATATAATAATGGATACACATTCCCACTTCCTGTACTGACACATCCCACAGTTATATATAATATATAATAATGGACACATATTCCCACCTCCTGTACTGAAACATCCCACAGTTATATATAATATATAATAATGGATACACATTCCCACTTCCTGTACTGACACATCCCACAGTTATATATAATATATAATAATGGACACACATTCCCACTTCCTGTACTGACACATCCCACAGTTATATATAATATATAATAATGGACACACATTCCCACCTCCTGTACTGAAACATCCCACAGTTATATATAACATATAATAATGGAAACACATTCCCACTTCCTGTACTGACACATCCCACAGTTATATATAATATATAATAATGGATACACATTCCCACTTCCTGTACTGACACATCCCACAGTTATATATAATATATAATAATGGACACACATTCCCACCTCCTGTACTGAAACATCCCACAGTTATATATAATATATAATAATGGATACACATTCCCACTTCCTGTACTGACACATCCCACAGTTAAATATAATATATAATAATGGATACACATTCCCACTTCCTGTACTGACACATCCCACAGTTATATATAATATATAATAAAGGACACACATTCCCACCTCCTGTACTGAAACATCCCAGTTATATATAATATATAATAATGGATACACATTCCCACTTCCTGTACTGACACATCCCACAGTTATATATAATATATAATAATGGATACACATTCCCACTTCCTGTACTGACACGTCCCACAGTTATATATAGTATATAATAATGGATACACATTCCCACCTCCTGTACTGACACATCCCACAGTTATATATAATATATAATAATGGATACACATTCCCACATCCTGTACTGACACGTCCCACAGTTATATATAATATATAATAATGGATAGACATTCCCACTTCCTGTACTGACACATCCCACAGTTATATATAAGATATAATAATGGATACACATTCCCACTTCCTGTACTGACACATCCCACAGTTATATATTACATATAATAATGGATACACATTCCCACTTCCTGTACTGACACGTCCCACAGTTATATATAGTACATAATAATGGATACACATTCCCACCTCCTGTACTGAAACATCCCACAGTTATATATAATATATAATAATGGATACACATTCCCACTTCCTGTACTGACACATCCCACAGTTATATATAATATATAATGATGGATACACATTCCCACTTCATGTACTGACACATCCCACAGTTATATATAATACATAATAATGGACACACATTCCCACCTCCTGTATTGAAACATCCCACAGTTGTATATAATATATAATAATGGATACACATTCCCACTTCCTGTACTGACACATCGCACAGTTCTATGTAATATATAATAATGGACACACATTCCCACCTCCTGTACTGAAACATCCCACAGTTATATATAATATATAATAATGGATACACATTCCCACTTCCTGTACTGACACATCCCACAGTTATATATAATATATAATAATGGATACACATTCCCACTTCCTGTACTGACACATCCCACAGTTATATATACTATATAATGATGGATACACATTCCCACCTCCTGTACTGAAACATCCCACAGTTATATATAATATATAATAATGGACACACATTCCCACCTCCTGTACTGAAACATCCCACAGTTATATATAATATATAATAATGGATACACATTCCCACTTCCTGTACTGACACATCCCACAGTTATATATAATATATAATGATGGATACACATTCCCACTTCCTGTACTGACACATCCCACAGTTATATATAATATATAATAATGGACACACATTCCCACCTCCTGTATTGAAACATCCCACAGTTATATATAATATATAATAATGGATACACATTCCCACTTCCTGTACTGACACATCGCACAGTTCTATATAATATATAATAATGGACACACATTCCCACCTCCTGTACTGAAACATCCCACAGTTATATATCATATATAATAATGGATACACATTACCACTTCCTGTACTGAAACATCCCACAGTTATATATAATATATAATAAAGGACACACATTCCCACCTCCTGTACTGAAACATCCCACAGTTATATATAATATATTATAATGGATACACATTCCCACTTCCTGTACTGACACATCCCACAGTTATATATAATATATAATAATGGATACACATTCCCACTTCCTGTACTGACACATCCCACAGTTATATATAATATATAATAATGGATACACATTCCCACTTCCTGTACTGACACATCCCACAGTTATATATAATATATAATAATGGACACACATTCCCACCTCCTGTACTGAAACATCCCACAGTTATATATAATATATAATAATGGATACACATTCCCACTTCCTGTACTGACACATCCCACAGTTATATATAATATATAATAATGGACACACATTCCCACCTCCTGTACTGAAACATCCCACAGTTATATATAATATATAATAATGGATACACATTCCCACTTCCTGTACTGACACATCCCACAGTTATATATAATATATAATGATGGATACACATTCCCACTTCCTGTACTGACACATCCCACAGTTATATATAATATATAATAATGGATACACATTCCCACTTCCTGTACTGACACGTCCCACAGTTATATATAGTATATAATAATGGATACACATTCCCACCTCCTGTACTGACACATCCCACAGTTATATATAATATATAATAATGGATACACATTCCCACTTCCTGTACTGACACATCCCACAGTTATATATAATATATAATAATGGACACATATTCCCACCTCCTGTACTGAAACATCCCACAGTTATATATAATATATAATAATGGATACACATTCCCACTTCCTGTTCTGACACATCCCACAGTTATATATAATATATAATAATGGATACACATTCCCACTTCCTGTACTGACACATCCCACAGTTATATATAATATATAATAATGGACACACATTCCCACCTCCTGTACTGAAACATCCCACAGTTATATATAATATATAATAATGGAAACACATTCCCACTTCCTGTACTGACACATCCCACAGTTATATATAATATATAATAATGGATACACATTCCCACTTCCTGTACTGACACATCCCACAGTTATATATAATATATAATAATGGACACACATTCCCACCTCCTGTACTGAAACATCCCACAGTTATATATAATATATAATAATGGATACACATTCCCACTTCCTGTACTGACACATCCCACAGTTAAATATAATATATAATAATGGATACACATTCCCACTTCCTGTACTGACACATCCCACAGTTATATATAATATATAATAAAGGACACACATTCCCACCTCCTGTACTGAAACATCCCAGTTATATATAATATATAATAATGGATACACATTCCCACTTCCTGTACTGACACATCCCACAGTTATATATAATATATAATAATGGATACACATTCCCACTTCCTGTACTGACACGTCCCACAGTTATATATAGTATATAATAATGGATACACATTCCCACCTCCTGTACTGACACATCCCACAGTTATATATAATATATAATAATGGATACACATTCCCACATCCTGTACTGACACGTCCCACAGTTATATATAATATATAATAATGGATAGACATTCCCACTTCCTGTACTGACACATCCCACAGTTATATATAAGATATAATAATGGATACACATTCCCACTTCCTGTACTGACACATCCCACAGTTATATATTACATATAATAATGGATACACATTCCCACTTCCTGTACTGACACGTCCCACAGTTATATATAGTACATAATAATGGATACACATTCCCACTTCCTGTACTGACACATCCCACAGTTATATATAATATATAATAATGGACACATATTCCCACCTCCTGTACTGAAACATCCCACAGTTATATATAATATATAATAATGGATACACATTCCCACATCCTGTACTGACACGTCCCACAGTTATATATAGTACATAATAATGGATACACATTCCCACTTCCTGTACTGACACATCCCACAGTTATATATAATATATAATAATGGATACACATTCCCACCTCCTGTACTGACACATCCCACAGTTATATATAATATATAATAATGGATACACATTCCCACATCCTGTACTGACACGTCCCACAGTTATATATAATATATAATAATGGACACACATTCCCACCTCCTGTATTGAAACATCCCACAGTTATATATAATATATAATAATGGATACACATTCCCACTTCCTGTACTGACACATCGCACAGTTATATATAATATATAATAATGGACACACATTCCCACCTCCTGTACTGAAACATCCCACAGTTATATATCATATATAATAATGGATACACATTACCACTTCCTGTACTGACACATCCCACAGTTATATATAATATATAATAATGGACACATATTCCCACCTCCTGTACTGAAACATCCCACAGTTATATATAATATATAATAATGGATACACATTCCCACTTCCTGTACTGACACATCCCACAGTTATATATAATATATAATAATGGATACACATTCCCACTTCCTGTACTGACACATCCCACAGTTATATATAATATATAATAATGGACACACATTCCCACCTCCTGTACTGAAACATCCCACAGTTATATATAATATATAATAATGGAAACACATTCCCACTTCCTGTACTGACACATCCCACAGTTATATATAATATATAATAATGGATACACATTCCCACTTCCTGTACTGACACATCCCACAGTTATATATAATATATAATAATGGACACACATTCCCACCTCCTGTACTGAAACATCCCACAGTTATATATAATATATAATAATGGATACACATTCCCACTTCCTGTACTGACACATCCCACAGTTAAATATAATATATAATAATGGATACACATTCCCACTTCCTGTACTGACACATCCCACAGTTATATATAATATATAATAAAGGACACACATTCCCACCTCCTGTACTGAAACATCCCAGTTATATATAATATATAATAATGGATACACATTCCCACTTCCTGTACTGACACATCCCACAGTTATATATAATATATAATAATGGATACACATTCCCACTTCCTGTACTGACACGTCCCACAGTTATATATAGTATATAATAATGGATACACATTCCCACCTCCTGTACTGACACATCCCACAGTTATATATAATATATAATAATGGATACACATTCCCACATCCTGTACTGACACGTCCCACAGTTATATATAATATATAATAATGGATAGACATTCCCACTTCCTGTACTGACACATCCCACAGTTATATATAAGATATAATAATGGATACACATTCCCACTTCCTGTACTGACACATCCCACAGTTATATATTACATATAATAATGGATACACATTCCCACTTCCTGTACTGACACATCGCACAGTTCTATGTAATATATAATAATGGACACACATTCCCACCTCCTGTACTGAAACATCCCACAGTTATATATAATATATAATAATGGATACACATTCCCACTTCCTGTACTGACACATCCCACAGTTATATATAATATATAATAATGGATACACATTCCCACTTCCTGTACTGACACATCCCACAGTTATATATAATATATAATAATGGACACACATTCCCACCTCCTGTACTGAAACATCCCACAGTTATATATAATATATTATAATGGATACACATTCCCACTTCCTGTACTGACACATCCCACAGTTATATATAATATATAATAATGGATACACATTCCCACTTCCTGTACTGACACATCCCACAGTTATATATAATATATAATAATGGACACACATTCCCACCTCCTGTACTGAAACATCCCACAGTTATATATAATATATAATAATGGATACACATTCCCACTTCCTGTACTGACACATCCCACAGTTATATATAATATATAATAATGGATACACATTCCCACTTCCTGTACTGACACATCCCACAGTTATATATAATATATAATAATGGACACACATTCCCACCTCCTGTACTGAAACATCCCACAGTTATATATAATATATAATAATGGATACACATTCCCACTTCCTGTACTGACACATCCCACAGTTATATATAATATATAATAATGGACACACATTCCCACCTCCTGTACTGAAACATCCCACAGTTACATATAATATATAATAATGGATACACATTCCCACTTCCTGTACTGACACATCCCACAGTTATATATAATATATAATGATGGATACACATTCCCACTTCCTGTACTGACACATCCCACAGTTATATATAATATATAATAATGGACACACATTCCCACCTCCTGTATTGAAACATCCCACAGTTATATATAATATATAATAATGGATACACATTCCCACTTCCTGTACTGACACATCGCACAGTTATATATAATATATAATAATGGACACACATTCCCACCTCCTGTACTGAAACATCCCACAGTTATATATAATATATAATAATGGATACACATTCCCACTTCCTGTACTGACACATCCCACAGTTATATATAATATATAATGATGGACACACATTCCCACCTCCTGTATTGAAACATCCCACAGTTATATATAATATATAATAATGGATACACATTCCCACTTCCTGTACTGACACATCGCACAGTTATGTATAATATATAATAATGGACACACATTCCCACCTCCTGTACTGAAACATCCCACAGTTATATATAATATATAATAATGGATACACATTCCCACTTCCTGTACTGACACATCCCACAGTTATATATAATATATAATAATGGACACATATTCCCACCTCCTGTACTGAAACATCCCACAGTTATATATAATATATAATAATGGATACACATTCCCACTTCCTGTACTGACACATCCCACAGTTATATATAATATATAATAATGGATACACATTCCCACTTCCTGTACTGACACATCCCACAGTTATATATAATATATAATAATGGACACACATTCCCACCTCCTGTACTGAAACATCCCACAGTTATATATAATATATAATAATGGAAACACATTCCCACTTCCTGTACTGACACATCCCACAGTTATATATAATATATAATAATGGATACACATTCCCACTTCCTGTACTGACACATCCCACAGTTATATATAATATATAATAATGGACACACATTACCACTTCCTGTACTGAAACATCCCACAGTTATATATAATATATAATAAAGGACACACATTCCCACCTCCTGTACTGAAACATCCCACAGTTATATATAATATATTATAATGGATACACATTCCCACTTCCTGTACTGACACATCCCACAGTTATATATAATATATAATAATGGATACACATTCCCACTTCCTGTACTGACACATCCCACAGTTATATATAATATATAATAATGGATACACATTCCCACTTCCTGTACTGACACATCCCACAGTTATATATAATATATAATAATGGACACACATTCCCACCTCCTGTACTGAAACATCCCACAGTTATATATAATATATAATAATGGATACACATTCCCACTTCCTGTACTGACACATCCCACAGTTATATATAATATATAATAATGGACACACATTCCCACCTCCTGTACTGAAACATCCCACAGTTATATATAATATATAATAATGGATACACATTCCCACTTCCTGTACTGACACATCCCACAGTTATATATAATATATAATGATGGATACACATTCCCACTTCCTGTACTGACACATCCCACAGTTATATATAATATATAATAATGGACACATATTCCCACCTCCTGTACTGAAACATCCCACAGTTATATATAATATATAATAATGGATACACATTCCCACTTCCTGTACTGACACGTCCCACAGTTATATATAGTATATAATAATGGATACACATTCCCACCTCCTGTACTGACACATCCCACAGTTATATATAATATATAATAATGGATACACATTCCCACTTCCTGTACTGACACATCCCACAGTTATATATAATATATAATAATGGACACATATTCCCACCTCCTGTACTGAAACATCCCACAGTTATATATAATATATAATAATGGATACACATTCCCACTTCCTGTTCTGACACATCCCACAGTTATATATAATATATAATAATGGATACACATTCCCACTTCCTGTACTGACACATCCCACAGTTATATATAATATATAATAATGGACACACATTCCCACCTCCTGTACTGAAACATCCCACAGTTATATATAATATATAATAATGGAAACACATTCCCACTTCCTGTACTGACACATCCCACAGTTATATATAATATATAATAATGGATACACATTCCCACTTCCTGTACTGACACATCCCACAGTTATATATAATATATAATAATGGACACACATTCCCACCTCCTGTACTGAAACATCCCACAGTTATATATAATATATAATAATGGATACACATTCCCACTTCCTGTACTGACACATCCCACAGTTAAATATAATATATAATAATGGATACACATTCCCACTTCCTGTACTGACACATCCCACAGTTATATATAATATATAATAAAGGACACACATTCCCACCTCCTGTACTGAAACATCCCAGTTATATATAATATATAATAATGGATACACATTCCCACTTCCTGTACTGACACATCCCACAGTTATATATAATATATAATAATGGATACACATTCCCACTTCCTGTACTGACACGTCCCACAGTTATATATAGTATATAATAATGGATACACATTCCCACCTCCTGTACTGACACATCCCACAGTTATATATAATATATAATAATGGATACACATTCCCACATCCTGTACTGACACGTCCCACAGTTATATATAATATATAATAATGGATAGACATTCCCACTTCCTGTACTGACACATCCCACAGTTATATATAAGATATAATAATGGATACACATTCCCACTTCCTGTACTGACACATCCCACAGTTATATATTACATATAATAATGGATACACATTCCCACTTCCTGTACTGACACGTCCCACAGTTATATATAGTACATAATAATGGATACACATTCCCACTTCCTGTACTGACACATCCCACAGTTATATATAATATATAATAATGGACACATATTCCCACCTCCTGTACTGAAACATCCCACAGTTATATATAATATATAATAATGGATACACATTCCCACATCCTGTACTGACACGTCCCACAGTTATATATAGTACATAATAATGGATACACATTCCCACTTCCTGTACTGACACATCCCACAGTTATATATAATATATAATAATGGATACACATTCCCACCTCCTGTACTGACACATCCCACAGTTATATATAATATATAATAATGGATACACATTCCCACATCCTGTACTGACACGTCCCACAGTTATATATAATATATAATAATGGACACACATTCCCACCTCCTGTATTGAAACATCCCACAGTTATATATAATATATAATAATGGATACACATTCCCACTTCCTGTACTGACACATCGCACAGTTATATATAATATATAATAATGGACACACATTCCCACCTCCTGTACTGAAACATCCCACAGTTATATATCATATATAATAATGGATACACATTACCACTTCCTGTACTGACACATCCCACAGTTATATATAATATATAATAATGGACACATATTCCCACCTCCTGTACTGAAACATCCCACAGTTATATATAATATATAATAATGGATACACATTCCCACTTCCTGTACTGACACATCCCACAGTTATATATAATATATAATAATGGATACACATTCCCACTTCCTGTACTGACACATCCCACAGTTATATATAATATATAATAATGGACACACATTCCCACCTCCTGTACTGAAACATCCCACAGTTATATATAATATATAATAATGGAAACACATTCCCACTTCCTGTACTGACACATCCCACAGTTATATATAATATATAATAATGGATACACATTCCCACTTCCTGTACTGACACATCCCACAGTTATATATAATATATAATAATGGACACACATTCCCACCTCCTGTACTGAAACATCCCACAGTTATATATAATATATAATAATGGATACACATTCCCACTTCCTGTACTGACACATCCCACAGTTAAATATAATATATAATAATGGATACACATTCCCACTTCCTGTACTGACACATCCCACAGTTATATATAATATATAATAAAGGACACACATTCCCACCTCCTGTACTGAAACATCCCAGTTATATATAATATATAATAATGGATACACATTCCCACTTCCTGTACTGACACATCCCACAGTTATATATAATATATAATAATGGATACACATTCCCACTTCCTGTACTGACACGTCCCACAGTTATATATAGTATATAATAATGGATACACATTCCCACCTCCTGTACTGACACATCCCACAGTTATATATAATATATAATAATGGATACACATTCCCACATCCTGTACTGACACGTCCCACAGTTATATATAATATATAATAATGGATAGACATTCCCACTTCCTGTACTGACACATCCCACAGTTATATATAAGATATAATAATGGATACACATTCCCACTTCCTGTACTGACACATCCCACAGTTATATATTACATATAATAATGGATACACATTCCCACTTCCTGTACTGACACATCGCACAGTTCTATGTAATATATAATAATGGACACACATTCCCACCTCCTGTACTGAAACATCCCACAGTTATATATAATATATAATAATGGATACACATTCCCACTTCCTGTACTGACACATCCCACAGTTATATATAATATATAATAATGGATACACATTCCCACTTCCTGTACTGACACATCCCACAGTTATATATAATATATAATAATGGACACACATTCCCACCTCCTGTACTGAAACATCCCACAGTTATATATAATATATTATAATGGATACACATTCCCACTTCCTGTACTGACACATCCCACAGTTATATATAATATATAATAATGGATACACATTCCCACTTCCTGTACTGACACATCCCACAGTTATATATAATATATAATAATGGACACACATTCCCACCTCCTGTACTGAAACATCCCACAGTTATATATAATATATAATAATGGATACACATTCCCACTTCCTGTACTGACACATCCCACAGTTATATATAATATATAATAATGGACACACATTCCCACCTCCTGTACTGAAACATCCCACAGTTACATATAATATATAATAATGGATACACATTCCCACTTCCTGTACTGACACATCCCACAGTTATATATAATATATAATGATGGATACACATTCCCACTTCCTGTACTGACACATCCCACAGTTATATATAATATATAATAATGGACACACATTCCCACCTCCTGTATTGAAACATCCCACAGTTATATATAATATATAATAATGGATACACATTCCCACTTCCTGTACTGACACATCGCACAGTTATATATAATATATAATAATGGACACACATTCCCACCTCCTGTACTGAAACATCCCACAGTTATATATAATATATAATAATGGATACACATTCCCACTTCCTGTACTGACACATCCCACAGTTATATATAATATATAATGATGGACACACATTCCCACCTCCTGTATTGAAACATCCCACAGTTATATATAATATATAATAATGGATACACATTCCCACTTCCTGTACTGACACATCGCACAGTTATGTATAATATATAATAATGGACACACATTCCCACCTCCTGTACTGAAACATCCCACAGTTATATATAATATATAATAATGGATACACATTCCCACTTCCTGTACTGACACATCCCACAGTTATATATAATATATAATAATGGACACATATTCCCACCTCCTGTACTGAAACATCCCACAGTTATATATAATATATAATAATGGATACACATTCCCACTTCCTGTACTGACACATCCCACAGTTATATATAATATATAATAATGGATACACATTCCCACTTCCTGTACTGACACATCCCACAGTTATATATAATATATAATAATGGACACACATTCCCACCTCCTGTACTGAAACATCCCACAGTTATATATAATATATAATAATGGAAACACATTCCCACTTCCTGTACTGACACATCCCACAGTTATATATAATATATAATAATGGATACACATTCCCACTTCCTGTACTGACACATCCCACAGTTATATATAATATATAATAATGGACACACATTCCCACCTCCTGTACTGAAACATCCCACAGTTATATATAATATATAATAATGGATACACATTCCCACTTCCTGTACTGACACATCCCACAGTTAAATATAATATATAATAATGGATACACATTCCCACTTCCTGTACTGACACATCCCACAGTTATATATAATATATAATAAAGGACACACATTCCCACCTCCTGTACTGAAACATCCCAGTTATATATAATATATAATAATGGATACACATTCCCACTTCCTGTACTGACACATCCCACAGTTATATATAATATATAATAATGGATACACATTCCCACTTCCTGTACTGACACGTCCCACAGTTATATATAGTATATAATAATGGATACACATTCCCACCTCCTGTACTGACACATCCCACAGTTATATATAATATATAATAATGGATACACATTCCCACATCCTGTACTGACACGTCCCACAGTTATATATAATATATAATAATGGATAGACATTCCCACTTCCTGTACTGACACATCCCACAGTTATATATAAGATATAATAATGGATACACATTCCCACTTCCTGTACTGACACATCCCACAGTTATATATTACATATAATAATGGATACACATTCCCACTTCCTGTACTGACACGTCCCACAGTTATATATAGTACATAATAATGGATACACATTCCCACTTCCTGTACTGACACATCCCACAGTTATATATAATATATAATAATGGACACATATTCCCACCTCCTGTACTGAAACATCCCACAGTTATATATAATATATAATAATGGATACACATTCCCACTTCCTGTACTGACACATCCCACAGTTATATATAATATATAATAATGGATACACATTCCCACTTCCTGTACTGACACATCCCACAGTTATATATAATATATAATAATGGATACACATTCCCACCTCCTGTACTGACACATCCCACAGTTATATATAATATATAATAATGGATACACATTCCCACATCCTGTACTGACACGTCCCACAGTTATATATAATATATAATAATGGACACACATTCCCACCTCCTGTATTGAAACATCCCACAGTTATATATAATATATAATAATGGATACACATTCCCACTTCCTGTACTGACACATCGCACAGTTATATATAATATATAATAATGGACACACATTCCCACCTCCTGTACTGAAACATCCCACAGTTATATATCATATATAATAATGGATACACATTACCACTTCCTGTACTGACACATCCCACAGTTATATATAATATATAATAATGGACACATATTCCCACCTCCTGTACTGAAACATCCCACAGTTATATATAATATATAATAATGGATACACATTCCCACTTCCTGTACTGACACATCCCACAGTTATATATAATATATAATAATGGATACACATTCCCACTTCCTGTACTGACACATCCCACAGTTATATATAATATATAATAATGGACACACATTCCCACCTCCTGTACTGAAACATCCCACAGTTATATATAATATATAATAATGGAAACACATTCCCACTTCCTGTACTGACACATCCCACAGTTATATATAATATATAATAATGGATACACATTCCCACTTCCTGTACTGACACATCCCACAGTTATATATAATATATAATAATGGACACACATTCCCACCTCCTGTACTGAAACATCCCACAGTTATATATAATATATAATAATGGATACACATTCCCACTTCCTGTACTGACACATCCCACAGTTAAATATAATATATAATAATGGATACACATTCCCACTTCCTGTACTGACACATCCCACAGTTATATATAATATATAATAAAGGACACACATTCCCACCTCCTGTACTGAAACATCCCAGTTATATATAATATATAATAATGGATACACATTCCCACTTCCTGTACTGACACATCCCACAGTTATATATAATATATAATAATGGATACACATTCCCACTTCCTGTACTGACACGTCCCACAGTTATATATAGTATATAATAATGGATACACATTCCCACCTCCTGTACTGACACATCCCACAGTTATATATAATATATAATAATGGATACACATTCCCACATCCTGTACTGACACGTCCCACAGTTATATATAATATATAATAATGGATAGACATTCCCACTTCCTGTACTGACACATCCCACAGTTATATATAAGATATAATAATGGATACACATTCCCACTTCCTGTACTGACACATCCCACAGTTATATATTACATATAATAATGGATACACATTCCCACTTCCTGTACTGACACATCGCACAGTTCTATGTAATATATAATAATGGACACACATTCCCACCTCCTGTACTGAAACATCCCACAGTTATATATAATATATAATAATGGATACACATTCCCACTTCCTGTACTGACACATCCCACAGTTATATATAATATATAATAATGGATACACATTCCCACTTCCTGTACTGACACATCCCACAGTTATATATAATATATAATAATGGACACACATTCCCACCTCCTGTACTGAAACATCCCACAGTTATATATAATATATTATAATGGATACACATTCCCACTTCCTGTACTGACACATCCCACAGTTATATATAATATATTATAATGGATACACATTCCCACTTCCTGTACTGACACATCCCACAGTTATATATAATATATAATAATGGACACACATTCCCACCTCCTGTACTGAAACATCCCACAGTTATATATAATATATAATAATGGATACACATTCCCACTTCCTGTACTGACACATCCCACAGTTATATATAATATATAATAATGGATACACATTCCCACTTCCTGTACTGACACATCCCACAGTTATATATAATATATAATAATGGACACACATTCCCACCTCCTGTACTGAAACATCCCACAGTTATATATAATATATAATAATGGATACACATTCCCACTACCTGTACTGACACATCCCACAGTTATATATAATATATAATAATGGACACACATTCCCACCTCCTGTACTGAAACATCCCACAGTTACATATAATATATAATAATGGATACACATTCCCACTTCCTGTACTGACACATCCCACAGTTATATATAATATATAATGATGGATACACATTCCCACTTCCTGTACTGACACATCCCACAGTTATATATAATATATAATAATGGACACACATTCCCACCTCCTGTATTGAAACATCCCACAGTTATATATAATATATAATAATGGATACACATTCCCACTTCCTGTACTGACACATCGCACAGTTATATATAATATATAATAATGGACACACATTCCCACCTCCTGTACTGAAACATCCCACAGTTATATATAATATATAATAATGGATACACATTCCCACTTCCTGTACTGACACATCCCACAGTTATATATAATATATAATAATGGACACATATTCCCACCTCCTGTACTGAAACATCCCACAGTTATATATAATATATAATAATGGATACACATTCCCACTTCCTGTACTGACACATCCCACAGTTATATATAATATATAATAATGGATACACATTCCCACTTCCTGTACTGACACATCCCACAGTTATATATAATATATAATAATGGACACACATTCCCACCTCCTGTACTGAAACATCCCACAGTTATATATAATATATAATAATGGAAACACATTCCCACTTCCTGTACTGACACATCCCACAGTTATATATAATATATAATAATGGATACACATTCCCACTTCCTGTACTGACACATCCCACAGTTATATATAATATATAATAATGGACACACATTCCCACCTCCTGTACTGAAACATCCCACAGTTATATATAATATATAATAATGGATACACATTCCCACTTCCTGTACTGACACATCCCACAGTTAAATATAATATATAATAATGGATACACATTCCCACTTCCTGTACTGACACATCCCACAGTTATATATAATATATAATAATGGACACACATTCCCACCTCCTGTACTGAAACATCCCAGTTATATATAATATATAATAATGGATACACATTCCCACTTCCTGTACTGACACATCCCACAGTTATATATAATATATAATAATGGATACACATTCCCACTTCCTGTACTGACACATCCCACAGTTATATATAATATATAATAATGGATACACATTCCCACTTCCTGTACTGACACATCCCACAGTTATATATAATATATAATAATGGACACACATTCCCACCTCCTGTACTGACACATCCCACAGTTATATATAATATATAATAATGGATACACATTCCCACTTCCTGTACTGACACATCCCACAGTTATATATAATATATAATAATGGATACACATTCCCACTTCCTGTACTGACACGTCCCACAGTTATATATAGTATATAATAATGGATACACATTCCCACCTCCTGTACTGACACATCCCACAGTTATATATAATATATAATAATGGATACACATTCCCACATCCTGTACTGACACGTCCCACAGTTATATATAATATATAATAATGGATACACATTCCCACTTCCTGTACTGACACATCCCACAGTTATATATAAGATATAATAATGGATACACATTCCCACTTCCTGTACTGACACATCCCACAGTTATATATTACTTATAATAATGGATACACATTCCCACTTCCTGTACTGACACGTCCCACAGTTATATATAGTACATAATAATGGATACACATTCCCACCTCCTGTACTGAAACATCCCACAGTTATATATAATATATAATAATGGATACACATTCCCACTTCCTGTACTGACACATCCCACAGTTATATATAATATATAATGATGGATACACATTCCCACTTCCTGTACTGAAACATCCCACAGTTATATATAATATATAATAATGGAAACACATTCCCACTTCCTGTACTGACACATCCCACAGTTATATATAATATATAATAATGGATACACATTCCCACTTCCTGTACTGACACATCCCACAGTTATATATAATATATAATAATGGACACACATTCCCACCTCCTGTACTGAAACATCCCACAGTTATATATAATATATAATAATGGATACACATTCCCACTTCCTGTACTGACACATCCCACAGTTAAATATAATATATAATAATGGATACACATTCCCACTTCCTGTACTGACACATCCCACAGTTATATATAATATATAATAATGGACACACATTCCCACCTCCTGTACTGACACATCCCACAGTTATATATAATATATAATAATGGATACACATTCCCACTTCCGGTACTGACACATCCCACAGTTATATATAATATATAATAATGGACACACATTCCCACCTCCTGTACTGAAACATCCCACAGTTATATATAATATATAATAATGGATACACATTCCCACTTCCTGTACTGACACATCCCACAGTTATATATAATATATAATGATGGATACACATTCCCACCTCCTGTACTGAAACATCCCACAGTTATATATAATATATAATAATGGACACACATTCCCACCTCCTGTACTGAAACATCCCACAGTTATATATAATATATAATAATGGATACACATTCCCACTTCCTGTACTGACACATCCCACAGTTATATATAATATATAATGATGGATACACATTCCCACTTCCTGTACTGACACGTCCCACAGTTATATATAGTTTATAATAATGGATACACAGTCCCACCTCCTGTACTGAAACATCCCACAGTTATATATAATATATAATAATGGATACACATTCCCACTTCCTGCACTGACACATATCACAGTTATATATAATATATAATAATGGACACACATTCCCACCTCCTGTATTGAAACATCCCACAGTTATATATAATATATAATAATGGATACACATTCCCACTTCCTGTACTGACACATTGCACAGTTCTATATAATATATAATAATGGACACACATTCCCACCTCCTGTACTGAAACATTCCACAGTTATATATCATATATAATAATGGATACACATTACCACTTCCTGTACTGACACATCCCACAGTTATCTATAATATATAATAATGGACACATATTCCCACCTCCTGTACTGAAACATCCCACAGTTATATATAATATATAATAGTGGATACACATTCCCACTTCCTGTACTGACACATCCCACAGTTATATATAATATATAATAATGGATACACATTCCCACTTCCTGTACTGACACATCCCACAGTTATATATAATATATAATAATGGACACACATTCCCACCTCCTGTACTGAAACATCCCACAGTTATATATAATATATTATAATGGATACACATTCCCACTTCCTGTACTGACACATCCCACAGTTATATATAATATATAATAATGGATACACATTCCCACTTCCTGTACTGACACATCCCACAGTTATATATAATATATAATAATGGACACACATTCCCACCTCCTGTACTGAAACATCCCACAGTTATATATAATATATAATAATGGATACACATTCCCACTTCCTGTACTGACACATCCCACAGTTATATATAATATATAATAATGGATACACATTCCCACTTCCTGTACTGACACATCCCACAGTTATATATAATATATAATAATGGACACACATTCCCACCTCCTGTACTGAAACATCCCACAGTTATATATAATATATAATAATGGATACACATTCCCACTTCCTGTACTGACACATCCCACAGTTATATATAATATATAATAATGGACACACATTCCCACCTCCTGTACTGAAACATCCCACAGTTATATATAATATATAATAATGGATACACATTCCCACTTCCTGTACTGACACATCCCACAGTTATATATAATATATAATGATGGATACACATTCCCACTTCCTGTACTGACACATCCCACAGTTATATATAATATATAATAATGGACACACATTCCCACCTCCTGTATTGAAACATCCCACAGTTATATATAATATATAATAATGGATACACATTCCCACTTCCTGTACTGACACATCGCACAGTTATATATAATATATAATAATGGACACACATTCCCACCTCCTGTACTGAAACATCCCACAGTTATATATAATATATAATAATGGATACACATTCCCACTTCCTGTACTGACACATCCCACAGTTATATATAATATATAATAATGGACACATATTCCCACCTCCTGTACTGAAACATCCCACAGTTATATATAATATATAATAATGGATACACATTCCCACTTCCTGTACTGACACATCCCACAGTTATATATAATATATAATAATGGATACACATTCCCACTTCCTGTACTGACACATCCCACAGTTATATATAATATATAATAATGGACACACATTCCCACCTCCTGTACTGAAACATCCCACAGTTATATATAATATATAATAATGGAAACACATTCCCACTTCCTGTACTGACACATCCCACAGTTATATATAATATATAATAATGGATACGCATTCCCACTTCCTGTACTGACACATCCCACAGTTATATATAATATATAATAATGGACACACATTCCCACTTCCTGTACTGAAACATCCCACAGTTATATATAATATATAATAATGGATACACATTCCCACTTCCTGTACTGAGACATCCCACAGTTAAATATAATATATAATAATGGATACACATTCCCACTTCCTGTACTGACACATCCCACAGTTATATATAATATATAATAATGGACACACATTCCCACCTCCTGTACTGAAACATCCCAGTTATATATAATATATAATAATGGATACACATTCCCACTTCCTGTACTGACACATCCCACAGTTATATATAATATATAATAATGGATACACATTCCCACTTCCTGTACTGACACATCCCACAGTTATATATAATATATAATAATGGATACACATTCCCACTTCCTGTACTGACACGTCCCACAGTTTTCTATAGTATATAATAATGGATACACATTCCCACCTCCTGTACTGACACATCCCACAGTTATATATAATATATAATAATGGATACACATTCCTACATCCTGTACTGACACGTCCCACAGTTATATATAATATATAATAATGGATAGACATTCCCACTCCTGTGCTGACACATCCCACAGTTATATATAAGATATAATAATGGATACACATTCCCACTTCCTGTACTGACACATCCCACAGTTATATATTACATATAATAATGGATACACATTCCCACTTCCTGTACTGACACGTCCCACAGTTATATATAGTACATAATAATGGATACACATTCCCACCTCCTGTACTGAAACATCCCACAGTTATATATAATATATAATAATGGATACACATTCCCACTTCCTGTACTGACACATCCCACAGTTATATATAAAATATAATGATGGATACACATTCCCACTTCCTGTACTGACACATCCCACAGTTATATATAATATATAATAATGGACACACATTCCCACCTCCTGTATTGAAACATCCCACAGTTGTATATAATATATAATAATGGATACACATTCCCACTTCCTGTACTGACACATCGCACAGTTCTTTATAATATATAATAATGGACACACATTCCCACCTCCTGTACTGAAACATCCCACAGTTATATATCATATCTAATAATGGATACACATTACCACTTCCTGTACTGACACATCCCACAGTTATATATAATATATAATAATGGACACATATTCCCACCTCCTGTACTGAAACATCCCACAGTTATATATAATATATAATAATGGATACACATTCCCACTTCCTGTACTGACACATCCCACAGTTATATATAATATATAATAATGGATACACATTCCCACTTCCTGTACTGACACATCCCACAGTTATATATAATATATAATAATGGACACACATTCCCACCTCCTGTACTGAAACATCCCACAGTTATATATAATATATTATAATGGATACACATTCCCACTTCCTGTACTGACACATCCCACAGTTATATATAATATATAATAATGGATACACCTTCCCACTTCCTGTACTGACACATCCCACAGTTATATATAATATATAATAATGGACACACATTCCCACCTCCTGTACTGAAACATCCCACAGTTATATATAATATATAATAATGGATACACATTCCCACTTCCTGTACTGACACATCCCACAGTTATATATAATATATAATAATGGACACACATTCCCACCTCCTGTACTGAAACATCCCACAGTTATATATAATATATAATAATGGATACACATTCCCACTTCCTGTACTGACACATCCCACAGTTATATATAATATATAATAATGGACACATATTCCCACCTCCTGTACTGAAACATCCCACAGTTATATATAATATATAATAATGGATACACATTCCCACTTCCTGTACTGACACATCCCACAGTTATATATAATATATAATAATGGATACACATTCCCACTTCCTGTACTGACACATCCCACAGTTATATATAATATATAATAATGGACACACATTCCCACCTCCTGTACTGAAACATCCCACAGTTATATATAATATATAATAATGGAAACACATTCCCACTTCCTGTACTGACACATCCCACAGTTATATATAATATATAATAATGGATACACATTCCCACTTCCTGTACTGACACATCCCACAGTTATATATAATATATAATAATGGACACACATTCCCACCTCCTGTACTGAAACATCCCACAGTTATATATAATATATAATAATGGATACACATTCCCACCTCCTGTATTGACACATCCCACAGTTAAATATAATATATAATAATGGATACACATTCCCACTTCCTGTACTGACACATCCCACAGTTATATATAATATATAATAATGGACACACATTCCCACCTCCTGTACTGAAACATCCCAGTTATATATAATATATAATAATGGATACACATTCCCACTTCCTGTACTGACACATCCCACAGTTATATATAATATATAATAATGGATACACATTCCCACTTCCTGTACTGACACATCCCACAGTTATATATAATATATAATAATGGATACACATTCCCACTTCCTGTACTGACACGTCCCACAGTTATATATAGTATATAATAATGGATACACATTCCCACCTCCTGTACTGACACATCCCACAGTTATATATAATATATAATAATGGATACACATTCCCACATCCTGTACTGACACGTCCCACAGTTATATATAATATATAATAATGGATACACATTCCCACTTCCTGTACTGACACATCCCGCAGTTATATATAAGATATAATAATGGATACACATTCCCACTTCCTGTACTGACACATCCCACAGTTATATATTACATATAATAATGGATACACATTCCCACTTCCTGTACTGACACGTCCCACAGTTATATATAGTACATAATAATGGATACACATTCCCACCTCCTGTACTGAAACATCCCACAGTTATATATAATATACAATAATGGATACAGATTCCCACTTCCTGTACTGACACATCCCACAGTTATATATAATATATAATGATGGATACACATTCCCACTTCCTGTACTGACACATCCCACAGTTATATTTCATATATAATAATGGACACACATTCCCACCTCCTGTATTGAAACATCTCACAGTTGTATATAATATATAATAATGGATACACATTCCCACTTCCTGTACTGACACATCGCACAGTTCTATATAATATATAATAATGGACACACATTCCCACCTCCTGTACTGAAACATCCCACAGTTATATATCATATGATATCATATCATGTGAGCCGCATGGATGATGGCAGGATCCCCAAAGACACATTGTACAGCGAGCTCGCCACTGGTATCAGACCCACCGGCCGTCCATGTCTCCGTTATAAAGACGTCTGCAAACGCGACATGAAATCGTGTGACATTGATCACAAGTCGTGGGAGTCAGTTGCCAGCATTCGCCAGAGCTGGCGGGCAGCCATAAAGACAGGGCTAAATTGTGGCGAGTCGAAGAGACTTAGTAGTTGGCAGGAAAAAAGACAGAGGCGCAAGGGGAGAGCCAACTGTGCAACAGCCCCAACAAACAAATTTCTCTGCAGCACCTGTGGAAGAGCCTGTTACTCCAGAATTGGCCTTTATAGCCACTCCAGGCGCTGCTTCACAAACCACTGACCACCTCCAGGCGCGTATCCATTGTCTCTCGAGATAAGGAGGCCCAAAGAAAGATAATAATGGATACACATTACCACTTCCTGTACTGACACATCCCACAGTTATATATAATATATAATAATGGACACATATTCCCACCTCCTGTACTGAAACATCCCACAGTTATATATAATATATAATAATGGATACACATTCCCACTTCCTGTACTGACACATCCCACAGTTATATATAATATATAATAATGGATACACATTCCCACTTCCTGTACTGACACATCCCACAGTTATATATAATATATAATAATGGACACACATTCCCACCTCCTGTACTGAAACATCCCACAGTTATATATAATATATTATAATGGATACACATTCCCACTTCCTGTACTGACACATCCCACAGTTATATATAATATATAATAATGGATACACCTTCCCACTTCCTGTACTGACACATCCCACAGTTATATATAATATATAATAATGGACACACATTCCCACATCCTGTACTGAAACATCCCACAGTTATATATAATATATAATAATGGATACACATTCCCACTTCCTGTACTGACACATCCCACAGTTATATATAATATATAATAATGGATACACATTCCCACTTCCTGTACTGACACATCCCACAGTTATATATAATATATAATAATGGACACACATTCCAACCTCCTGTACTGAAACATCCCACAGTTATATATAATATATAATAATGGATACACATTCCCACTTCCTGTACTGACACATCCCACAGTTATATATAATATATAATAATGGACACACATTCCCACCTCCTGTACTGAAACATCCCACAGTTATATATAATATATAATAATGGATACACATTCCCACTTCCAGTACTGACACATCCCACAGTTATATATAATATATAATGATGGATACACATTCCCACTTCCTGTACTGACACATCCCACAGTTATATATAATATATAATAATGGATACACATTCCCACTTCCTGTACTGACACATCCCACAGTTATATATAATATATAATAATGGATACACATTCCCACTTCCTGTACTGACACATCCCACAGTTATATATAATATATAATAATGGACACACATTCCCACCTCCTGTACTGACACATCCCACAGTTATATATAATATATAATAATGGACACACATTCCCACCTCCTGTACTGAAACATCCCACAGTTATATAAAATATATAATAATGGATACACATTCCCACCTCCTGTACTGACACATCCCACAGTTAAATATAATATATAATAATGGATACACATTCCCACTTCCTGTACTGACACATCCCACAGTTATATATAATATATAATAATGGACACACATTCCCACCTCCTGTACTGAAACATCCCAGTTATATATAATATATAATAATGGATACACATTCCCACTTCCTGTACTGACACATCCCACAGTTATATATAATATATAATAATGGATACACATTCCCACTTCCTGTACTGACACATCCGACAGTTATATATAATATATAATAATGGATACACATTCCCACTTCCTGTACTGACACGTCCCACAGTTATATATAGTATATAATAATGGATACACATTCCCACCTCCTGTACTGACACATCCCACAGTTATATATAATATATAATAATGGATACACATTCCCACATCCTGTACTGACATGTCCCACAGTTATATATAATATATAATAATGGATACACATTCCCACTTCCTGTACTGACACATCCCACAGTTATATATAAGATATAATAATGGATACACATTCCCACTTCCTGTACTGACACATCCCACAGTTATATATAATATATAATAATGGACACACATTCCCACCTCCTGTACTGAAACATCCCACAGTTATATATAATATATAATAATGGATACACATTCCCACTTCCTGTACTGACACATCCCACAGTTATATATAATATATAATAATGGACACATATTCCCACCTCCTGTACTGAAACATCCCACAGTTATATATAATATATAATAATGGATACACATTCCCACTTCCTGTACTGACACATCCCACAGTTATATATAATATATAATAATGGATACACATTCCCACTTCCTGTACTGACACATCCCACAGTTATATATAATATATAATAATGGACACACATTCCCACCTCCTGTACTGAAACATCCCACAGTTATATATAATATATAATAATGGAAACACATTCCCACTTCCTGTACTGACACATCCCACAGTTATATATAATATATAATAATGGATACACATTCCCACTTCCTGTACTGACACATCCCACAGTTATATATAATATATAATAATGGACACACATTCCCACCTCCTGTACTGAAACATCCCACAGTTATATATAATATATAATAATGGATACACATTCCCACTTCCTGTACTGACACATCCCACAGTTAAATATAATATATAATAATGGATACACATTCCCACTTCCTGTACTGACACATCCCACAGTTATATATAATATATAATAATGGACACACATTCCCACCTCCTGTACTGAAACATCCCACAGTTATATATAATATATAATAATGGATACACATTCCCACTTCCTGTACTGACACATCCCACAGTTATATATAATATATAATAATGGATACACATTCCCACTTCCTGTACTGACACATCCCACAGTTATATATAATATATAATAATGGATACACATTCCCACTTCCTGTACTGACACGTCCCACAGTTATATATAGTATATAATAATGGATAGACATTCCCACCTCCTGTACTGACACATCCCACAGTTATATATAATATATAATAATGGATACACATTCCCACATCCTGTACTGACACGTCCCACAGTTATATATAAGATATAATAATGGATACACATTCCCACTTGCTGTACTGACACATCCCACAGTTATATATAATATATAATAATGGATACACATTCCCACTTCCTGTACTGACACATCCCACAGTTATATATAATATATAATAATGGACACACATTCCCACCTCCTGTATTGAAACATCCCACAGTTATATATAATATATAATAATGGATACACATTCCCACTTCCTGTACTGACACATCGCACAGTTATAAATAATATATAATAATGGACACACATTCCCACCTCCTGTACTGAAACATCCCACAGTTATATATAATATATAATAATGGATACACATTCCCACTTCCTGTACTGACACATCCCACAGTTATATATAATATATAATAATGGACACATATTCCCACCTCCTGTACTGAAACATCCCTCAGTTATATATGATATATAATAATGGATACACATTCCCACTTCCTGTCCTGACACATCCCACAGTTATACATAATATATAATAATGGATACACATTCCCACTTCCTGTACTGACACATCCCACAGTTATATATAATATATAATAATGGACACACATTCCCACCTCCTGTACTGAAACATCCCACAGTTATATATAATATATAATAATGGAAACACATTCCCACTTCCTGTACTGACACATCCCACAGTTATATATAATATATAATAATGGATACACATTCCCACTTCCTGTACTGACACATCCCACAGTTATATATAATATATAATAATGGACACACATTCCCACCTCCTGTACTGAAACATCCCACAGTTATATATAATATATAATAATGGATACACATTCCCACTTCCTGTACTGACACATCCCACAGTTAAATATAATATATAATAATGGATACACATTCCCACTTCCTGTACTGACACATCCCACAGTTATATATAATATATAATAATGGACACACATTCCCACCTCCTGTACTGAAACATCCCACAGTTATATATAATATATAATAATGGATACACATTCCCACTTCCTGTACTGACACATCCCACAGTTATATATAATATATAATAATGGATACACATTCCCACTTCCTGTACTGACACATCCCACAGTTATATATAATATATAATAATGGATACACATTCCCACTTCCTGTACTGACACATCCCACAGTTAAATATAATATATAATAATGGATACACATTCCCACTTCCTGTACTGACACATCCCACAGTTATATATAATATATAATAATGGATACACATTCCCACTTCCTGTACTGACACATCCCACAGTTAAATATAATATATAATAATGGATACACATTCCCACATCCTGTACTGACACGTCCCACAGTTATATATAATATATAATAATGGATACACATTCCCACTTCCTGTACTGACACATCCCACAGTTATATATAAGATATAATAATGGATACACATTCCCACTTCCTGTACTGACACATCCCACAGTTATATATTACATATAATAATGGATACACATTCCCACTTCCTGTACTGACACATCCCACAGTTATATATAAGATATAATAATGGATACACATTCCCACTTCCTGTACTGACACATCCCACAGTTATATATTACATATAATAATGGATACACATTCCCAATTCCTGTACTGACACATCCCACAGTTATATATAATATATAATAATGGACACATATTCCCACCTCCTGTACTGAAACATCCCACAGTTATATATAATATATAATAATGGATACACATTCCCACTTCCTGTACTGACACATCCCACAGTTAAGTATAATATATAATAATGGATACACATTCCCACTTCCTGTACTGACACATCCCACAGTTATATATAATATATAATAATGGACACACATTCCCACCTCCTGTACTGAAACATCCCACAGTTATATATAATATATAATAATGGATACACATTCCCACTTCCTGTACTGAAACATCCCACAGTTATATATTAATATATAATAATGGATACACATTCCCACAACCTGTACTGACACGTCGCACAGTTATATATAATATATAGTAATGGACACACATTCCCACCTCCTGTACTGAAACATCCCACAGTTATATATAATATATAATATTGGATACACATTCCCACTTCCTGTACTGACACATCCCACAGTTATATATAATATATAATAATGGACGCACATTCCCACCTCCTGTCCTGACACATCCCACAGTAAAAAATAATATATAATAATGGACACACAGTCCCACCTCCTGTACTGACACATCCCACAATTATATATAATATATAATAATGGGCACACATTCCCACCTCCTGTCCTGACACATCCCACAGTAAAAAATAATGTATAATAATTGACACACAGTCCCACCTCCTGTACTGACACGTCCCACAGTTATATATAATATATAATAATGGATACACATTCCCACTTCCTGTACTGACACATCCCACAGTTATATATAATATATAATAATGGATACACATTCCCACTTCCTGTACTGACACATCCCACAGTTAAATATAATATATAATAATGGATACACATTCCCACTTCCTGTACTGACACATCCCACAGTTATATATAATATATAATAATGGATACACATTCCCACTTCCTGTACTGACACATCCCACAGTTATATATAATATATAATAATGGATACACATTCCCACTTCCTGTACTGACACATCCCACAGTTAAATATAATATATAATAATGGATACACATTCCCACTTCCTGTACTGACACATCCCACAGTTATATATAATATATAATAATGGATACACATTCCCACTTCCTGTACTGACACATCCCACAGTTAAATATAATATATAATAATGGATACACATTCCCACTTCCTGTACTGACACATCCCACAGTTATATATAATATATAATAATGGATACACATTCCCACTTCCTGTACTGACACATCCCACAGTTAAATATAATATATAATAATGGATACACATTCCCACATCCTGTACTGACACGTCCCACAGTTATATATAATATATAATAATGGATACACATTCCCACTTCCTGTACTGACACATCCCACAGTTATATATAAGATATAATAATGGATACACATTCCCACTTCCTGTACTGACACATCCCACAGTTATATATTACATATAATAATGGATACACATTCCCACTTCCTGTACTGACACATCCCACAGTTATATATAAGATATAATAATGGATACACATTCCCACTTCCTGTACTGACACATCCCACAGTTATATATTACATATAATAATGGATACACATTCCCACTTCCTGTACTGACACATCCCACAGTGAGATATAATATATAATAATGGACACATATTCCCACCTCCTGTACTGAAACATCCCTCAGTTATATATGATATATAATAATGGATACACATTCCCACTTCCTGTCCTGACACATCCCACAGTTATACATAATATATAATAATGGATACACATTCCCACTTCCTGTACTGACACATCCCACAGTTATATATAATATATAATAATGGACACACATTCCCACCTCCTGTACTGAAACATCCCACAGTTATATATAATATATAATAATGGAAACACATTCCCACTTCCTGTACTGACACATCCCACAGTTATATATAATATATAATAATGGATACACATTCCCACTTCCTGTACTGACACATCCCACAGTTATATATAATATATAATAATGGACACACATTCCCACCTCCTGTACTGAAACATCCCACAGTTATATATAATATATAATAATGGATACACATTCCCACTTCCTGTACTGACACATCCCACAGTTAAATATAATATATAATAATGGATACACATTCCCACTTCCTGTACTGACACATCCCACAGTTATATATAATATATAATAATGGACACACATTCCCACCTCCTGTACTGAAACATCCCACAGTTATATATAATATATAATAATGGATACACATTCCCACTTCCTGTACTGACACATCCCACAGTTATATATAATATATAATAATGGATACACATTCCCACTTCCTGTACTGACACATCCCACAGTTATATATAATATATAATAATGGATACACATTCCCACTTCCTGTACTGACACATCCCACAGTTAAATATAATATATAATAATGGATACACATTCCCACTTCCTGTACTGACACATCCCACAGTTATATATAATATATAATAATGGATACACATTCCCACTTCCTGTACTGACACATCCCACAGTTAAATATAATATATAATAATGGATACACATTCCCACATCCTGTACTGACACGTCCCACAGTTATATATAATATATAATAATGGATACACATTCCCACTTCCTGTACTGACACATCCCACAGTTATATATAAGATATAATAATGGATACACATTCCCACTTCCTGTACTGACACATCCCACAGTTATATATTACATATAATAATGGATACACATTCCCACTTCCTGTACTGACACATCCCACAGTTATATATAAGATATAATAATGGATACACATTCCCACTTCCTGTACTGACACATCCCACAGTTATATATTACATATAATAATGGATACACATTCCCAATTCCTGTACTGACACATCCCACAGTTATATATAATATATAATAATGGACACATATTCCCACCTCCTGTACTGAAACATCCCACAGTTATATATAATATATAATAATGGATACACATTCCCACTTCCTGTACTGACACATCCCACAGTTAAGTATAATATATAATAATGGATACACATTCCCACTTCCTGTACTGACACATCCCACAGTTATATATAATATATAATAATGGACACACATTCCCACCTCCTGTACTGAAACATCCCACAGTTATATATAATATATAATAATGGATACACATTCCCACTTCCTGTACTGAAACATCCCACAGTTATATATTAATATATAATAATGGATACACATTCCCACAACCTGTACTGACACGTCGCACAGTTATATATAATATATAGTAATGGACACACATTCCCACCTCCTGTACTGAAACATCCCACAGTTATATATAATATATAATATTGGATACACATTCCCACTTCCTGTACTGACACATCCCACAGTTATATATAATATATAATAATGGACGCACATTCCCACCTCCTGTCCTGACACATCCCACAGTAAAAAATAATATATAATAATGGACACACAGTCCCACCTCCTGTACTGACACATCCCACAATTATATATAATATATAATAATGGGCACACATTCCCACCTCCTGTCCTGACACATCCCACAGTAAAAAATAATGTATAATAATTGACACACAGTCCCACCTCCTGTACTGACACGTCCCACAGTTATATATAATATATAATAATGGATACACATTCCCACTTCCTGTACTGACACATCCCACAGTTATATATAATATATAATAATGGATACACATTCCCACTTCCTGTACTGACACATCCCACAGTTAAATATAATATATAATAATGGATACACATTCCCACTTCCTGTACTGACACATCCCACAGTTATATATAATATATAATAATGGATACACATTCCCACTTCCTGTACTGACACATCCCACAGTTATATATAATATATAATAATGGATACACATTCCCACTTCCTGTACTGACACATCCCACAGTTAAATATAATATATAATAATGGATACACATTCCCACTTCCTGTACTGACACATCCCACAGTTATATATAATATATAATAATGGATACACATTCCCACTTCCTGTACTGACACATCCCACAGTTAAATATAATATATAATAATGGATACACATTCCCACTTCCTGTACTGACACATCCCACAGTTATATATAATATATAATAATGGATACACATTCCCACTTCCTGTACTGACACATCCCACAGTTAAATATAATATATAATAATGGATACACATTCCCACATCCTGTACTGACACGTCCCACAGTTATATATAATATATAATAATGGATACACATTCCCACTTCCTGTACTGACACATCCCACAGTTATATATAAGATATAATAATGGATACACATTCCCACTTCCTGTACTGACACATCCCACAGTTATATATTACATATAATAATGGATACACATTCCCACTTCCTGTACTGACACATCCCACAGTTATATATAAGATATAATAATGGATACACATTCCCACTTCCTGTACTGACACATCCCACAGTTATATATTACATATAATAATGGATACACATTCCCACTTCCTGTACTGACACATCCCACAGTGAGATATAATATATAATAATGGACACATATTCCCACCTCCTGTACTGAAACATCCCACAGTTATATATAATATATAATAATGGATACACATTCCCACTTCCTGTACTGACACATCCCACAGTTAAGTATAATATATAATAATGGATACACATTCCCACTTCCTGTACTGACACATCCCACAGTTATATATAATATATAATAATGGACACACATTCCCACCTCCTGTACTGAAACATCCCACAGTTATATATAATATATAATAATGGATACACATTCCCACTTCCTGTACTGAAACATCCCACAGTTATATATTAATATATAATAATGGACACACATTCCCACAACCTGTACTGACACGTCGCACAGTTATATATAATATATAATAATGGACACACATTCCCACCTCCTGTACTGAAACATCCCACAGTTATATATAATATATAATATTGGATACACATTCCCACTTCCTGTACTGACACATCCCACAGTTATATATAATATATAATAATGGACGCACATTCCCACCTCCTGTCCTGACACATCCCACAGTAAAAAATAATATATAATAATTGACACACAGTCCCACCTCCTGTACTGACACGTCCCACAGTTATATATAATATATATGAATGGACACACAGTCCCACCTCCTGTACTGACACATCCCACAGTTATATACAATATATAATAATGGGCACACATTCCCACCTCCTGTCCTAACACATCCCACAGTAAAAAATATTATATAATAATTGACACACAGTCCCACCTCCTGTACTGACACATCTCACATTTATATATAATATACAATAATGGACATATAGTCCCACCGCCTGTCCTGACACGTCCCACAGTTATATATAATATATAATAATGGACACACAGTCCCACCTCCCGTACTGACACGTCCCACAGTTTTATATAATATATAATAATGGATGCACATTCCCACCTCCTTTACTGAAACATCCCACAGTAAAAAATAATATATAATAATGGACACACAGTCCCACCTCCTGCACTGACACATCCCACAGTTATATATAATATATAATAATGGACACACAGTCCCACCTCCTGTACTGACACATCCCACAGTTATATATAATATATAATAATGGGCACACAGTCCCACCTCCTGCACTGACACATCCCACAGTTATATATAATATATAATAATGGACACACATTCCCACCTCCTGTCCTGACACATCCCACAGCAAAAAATAATATATAATAATTGACACACAGTCCCACCTCCTGTACTGACACGTCCCACAGTTATATATAATATATAATAATGGACACACAGTCCCACTTCCTGTAATGACACATCCCACAGTTATATATAATATATAATAATGGACACACAGTCCCACCTCCTGTACTGACACATCCCACAGTTATATATAATATATATTAATGGACTCACAGTCCCACCTCCTGTACTGACACATCCCACAGTTATATATAATATATAATAATGAAGACACAGTCCCACCTCCTGTATTGACACGTCCCACAGTTATATATAATATATAATAATGGACACACAGTCCCACTTCCTGTAATGACACATCCCACAGTTATATATAATATATAATAATGGACACACAGTCCCACCTCCTGTACTGACACATCCCACAGTTATATATAATATATAATCATGGACACACAGTCCCACCTCCTGTACTGACACGTCCCACAGTGATATATAATATATAATAATGGACAGACCGTCCCACCTCCTGTACTGACACATCCCACAGTTATATATAATATATTATAATGGACAGACAGTCCCACCTCCTTAACTGACATACCCCACAGTCATATACAATATATAATAATGGACACACAGTCCCACCTCCTGTCATGACATATCCCACAGTTATATATAATATATAATAATGGACACACCGTCCCACCTCCTTTACTGACACGTCCCACAGTTATATATAATATATATGAATGGACACACAGTCCCACCTTCTGTATGACACTTCCCACAGTTATATACATTGTATAATAAAGGACACGCAGTCCCACCTCCTGTACTGACACTTTGCACAGTTATTTTCAATGTATAATAAAGGACACGCAGTCCCACCTCCTGTACTGACACTTCCCTCAGTTATATATAATATATAATAATGGACACAAGTCCCACCTTCTGTATGACACATCCCACAGTGATATATAATATATAATAATGGACTCACAGTCCCACTTCCTGTAATGACACATCCCACAGTTATATATAATATATAATAATGGACACACCGTCCCACCTCCTTTACTGACACGTCCCACAGTTATATATAATATATATGAATGGACACACAGTCCCACCTTCTGTATGACACATCCCACAGTTATATACAATATATAATAAAGGACACGTAGTCCCACCTCCTGTACTGACACATCCCACAGTTATATATAATATATAATAATGGACACACAGTCCCACCTCCTGTACTGACAAGTCCCACAGTGATATATAATATATAATAATGGACAGACCGTCCCACCTCCTGTACTGACACATCCCACAGTTATATATAATATATTATAATGGACAGACAGTCCCACCTCCTGAACTGACATACCCCACAGTAATATACAATATATAATAATGGACACACAGTCCCACCTCCTGCACTGACACGTCCCACAGTTATATATAATATATATGAATGGATACACATTCCCACCTCCTGTACTGAAACATCCCACAGTACAAAATAATATATAATAAAGGACACACAGTCCCACCTCCTGCACTGACACATCCCACAGTTATATATAATATATAATAATGGGCACACATTCCCACCTCCTGTCCTGACACATCCCACATTTATATATAATATATAATAATGGACACACAGTCCCACCTCCTGTACTGACACATCCCACAGTTATATACAATATATAATAATGGACACACAGTCCCACCTCCTGTACTGACACATCCCACAGTTATATATAATATATAATAATGGACACACAGTCCCACCTCCTGTACTGACACGTCCCACAGTTATATATAATATATAATAATGGACTCACAGTCCCACCTCCTGTACTGACACATCCCACAGTTATATATAATATATAATAATGAACACACAGTCCCACCTCCTGTATTGACACGTCCCACAGTTATATATAATATATAATAATGGACACACAGTCCCACTTCCTGTAATGACACATCCCACAGTTATATATAATATATAATAATGGACACACAGTCCCACCTCCTGTACTGACACATCCCACATTTATATATAATATATATTAATGGACTCACAGTCCCACCTCCTGTACTGACACATCCCACAGTTATATATAATATATAATAATGAACACACAGTCCCACCTCCTGTATTGACACGTCCCACAGTTATATATAATATATAATAATGGACACAAAGTCCCACTTCCTGTAATGACACATCCCACAGTTATATATAATATATAATAATGGACACACAGTCCCACCTCCTGTACTGACACATCCCACAGTTATATATAATATATAATCATGGACACACAGTCCCACCTCCTGTACTGACACGTCCCACAGTGATATATAATATATAATAATGGACAGACCGTCCCACCTCCTGTACTGACACATCCCACAGTTATATATAATATATTATAATGGACAGACAGTCCCACCTCCTGAACTGACATACCCCACAGTCATATTCAATATATAATAATGGACACACAGTCCCACCTCCTGTACTGACACTTTGCACAGTTATTTTCAATGTATAATAAAGGACACGCAGTCCCACCTCCTGTACTGACACTTCCCTCAGTTATATATAATATATAATAATGGACACACAGTCCCACCTTCTGTATGACACATCCCACAGTGATATATAATATATAATAATGGACTCACAGTCCCACTTCCTGTAATGACACATCCCACAGTTATATATAATATATCATTATGGACACACCGTCCCACCTCCTTTACTGACACGTCCCACAGTTATATATAATATATATGAATGGACACACAGTCCCACCTTCTGTATGACACATCCCACAGTTATATACAATATATAATAAAGGACACGCAGTCCCACCTCCTGTACTGACACATCCCACAGTTATATATAATATATAATAATGGACACACAGTCCCACCTCCTGTACTGACACGTCCCACAGTGATATATAATATATAATAATGGACAGACCGTCCCACCTCCTGTACTGACACATCCCACAGTTATATATAATATATTATAATGGACAGACAGTCCCACCTCCTGAACTGACATACCCCACAGTAAAAAATAATATATAATAATGGACATACAGTCCCACCTCCTGCACTGACACATCCCACAGTTATATATAATATATAATAATGGACACACAGTCCCACTTCCTGCACTGACACGTCCTACAGTTATATATAATATTTTATAATGGATACGCATTCCCACTTCCTGTACTGACACATCCCACAGCAAAAAATAATATATAGTAATGGACACACAGTCCCACCTCCTGCACTGACACATCCCACAGATATATATAATATATAATAATGGATACACATTCCCACATCCTGTACTGACACGACCCACAATTATATATAATATATAATAATGGACACACAGTCCCACCTCCTGTACTGACACATCTCACAGATATATATAATATATAATAATGGACACACAGTCCCACCTCCTGTCCTGACACATCTCACAGTTATATAAAATATACAATAATGGACACACATTCCCACCTCCTGCACGGACACATCCCACAGTTATA
Source organism: Heterodontus francisci (assembly GCF_036365525.1). NCBI lineage: Eukaryota > Metazoa > Chordata > Chondrichthyes > Heterodontiformes > Heterodontidae > Heterodontus > Heterodontus francisci. Next base: position 119,275,853 of record NC_090378.1, on the reverse strand, counting down.
TATAATATTAATAATGGACACACAGTCCCACCTCCTGCACTGACAATTCCCACAGTTATATATAATATATAATAATGGATACACATTCCCACTTCCTGTACAGACACGTCCCACAGTTATATATAATATGTAATAATGGATACACATTCCCACTTCCTGTACTGACACGTCCCACAGTTACATATAATATATAATAATGGATACACATTCCCACCTCCTGTACTGAAACATCCCACAGTAAAAAATAATATATAACAATGGACACACATTCCCACTTCCTGTACTGACACGTCCCACAGTTATATATAATATATAATAATGGACACACAGTCCCACCTCCTGCACTGACACATCCCACAGTTATATATAATATATAATAATGGATACACATTCCCACTTCCTGTACTGAAACATCCCACAGTAAAAAATAATATATAACAATGGACACACATTCCCACTTCCTGTACTGACACGTCCCACAGTTATATATAATATATAATAATGGACACACAGTCCCACCTCCTGCACTGACACATCCCACAGTTATATATAATATATAATAATGGATACACATTCCCACTTCCTGTACTGACACATCCCACAGTTATATATAACATATAATAATGGATACACATTCCCACCTTCTGTACTGACACATCCCACAGTAAACAATAATATATAATAATGGATACACAGTCCCACCTCCTGCACTGACACATCCCACAGTTATATATAATATATAATAATGGACACACAGTCCCACCTCCTGCACTGACACATCCCACAGTTAAAGATAATATATAGTAATGGATACACATTTCCACCTCCTGTACAGACACGTCCCACAGTAAAAAATAATATATAATAATGGATACACATTCCCACCTCCTGTACTGACACATCTCACTGTTATATAAAATATACAATAATGGACACACATTCCCTCCTCCTGTACTGACACATCCCACAGTTATATATAATATATAATAATGGATACACAGTCCCACCTCCTGCACTGACACATCCCACAGTTATATATAATATATAATAATGGATACACTGTCCCACTTCCTGCACTGACACGTCCCACAGTTATATATAATATGTAATAATGGATACACATTCCCACTTCCTGTACTGACACGTCCCACAGTTACATATAATATATAATAATGGATACACATTCCCACCTCCTGTACTGAAACATCCCACAGTAAAAAATAATATATAACAATGGACACACATTCCCACTTCCTGTACTGACACGTCCCACAGTTATATATAATATATAATAATGGACACACAGTCCCACCTCCTGTACTGACACAACCCACAGTTATATATAATATATCATAATGGAAACACAGTCCCACCTCCTGAACTGACACAACCCACAGTTTTATATAATATATCATAATGGACACACAGTCCCACCTCCTGTACTGACACATCTCACAGTTATATAAAATATATAATAATGGACACACAGTCCCACCTCCTGTACTGACACAACCCACAGTTATATATAATATATCATAATGGAACCACAGTCCCACCTCCTGCACTGACACAACCCACAGTTTTATATAATATATAATAATGGACACACAGTCCCACCTCCTGTACTGACACATCTCACAGTTATATAAAATATACAATAATGGACACACAGTCCCACCTCCTGTACTGACACATCCCACAGTTATATATAATATATAATAATGGATACACAGTCTCACCTCCTGCACCGACACGTCCCACAGTAATATATAATATATAATAATGGATACACATTCCCACCTCCTGTACTGACACATCCCACAGTAAAAAATAATATATAATAATGGATACACAGTCCCACCTCCTGCACCGACACATCCCACAGTAAAAAATAATATATAATAATGGATACACAGTCCCACCTCCTGCACCGACACATCCCACAGTTATATATAATATATAATAATGGATACACATTCCCACCTCCTGCACTGACACATCCCACATTTATATATAATATATAATAATGGATACACATTCCCACCTCCTGCACTGACACATCCCACAGTAAAAAATAATATATAATAATGTACACACAGTCCCACCTCCTGCACCGACACATCCCACAGTTATATATAATATATAATAATGGATACACGTTCCCACTTCCTGGACTGACACGTCCCACGGTAAAAAATAATATATAATAATGGATACACAGTCCCACCTCCTGCACCGACACATCCCACAGTTATATATAATATATAATAATGGATACACAATCCCACCTCCTGTACTGACACATCCCTCAGTAAAAAATAATATATTATAATGGACACACAGTCCCACCTCCTGCACTGACACATCCCACAGTTATATATAACATATAATAATGGATACACATTCCCACCTCCTGCACTGACACATCCCACAGTAATATATAAAATATAATAATGGATACACAGTCCCACCTCCTGCACTGACACATCCCACAGTTATATATAATATGTAATAATGGATACACATTCCCACTTCCTGTACTGACACGTCCCACAGTTATATATAATATATAATAATGGATACACATTCCCACTTCCTGTACTGACACGTCCCACAGTTAGAGAAATATATAATAATGGACACACAGTCCCACCTCCTGTACTGACACATCCCACAGTTATATATAATATACAATAATGGACACACAGTCACGCCTCCTGCACTGACACGTCCCACAGTTATATATAATATATAATATTGGACACACAGTCCCACCTCCTGTACTGACACGTCCCACATTTATATATAACATATAATAATGGACACACAGTCCCACTTCCTGTACTGATACATCCCACAGTTATATATAATATATAATATTGGACACACATTCCCAATTCCTGTACTGACATGTCCCACAGTTATATATAATATATAATAATGGACACACAGTCCCACCTCCTGCACTGACACATCCCACAGTTATATATAATATATAATATTGGACACACATTCCCAATTCCTGTACTGACATGTCCCACAGTTATATATAATATATAATAATGGATACACAGTCCCACCTCCTGCACTGACACATCCCACAGTTATATATAATATATAATAATGGATACACTGTCCCACTTCCTGCACTGACACGTCCCACAGTTATATATAATATGTAATAATGGATACACATTCCCACTTCCTGTACTGACACGTCCCACAGTTACATATAATATATAATAATGGATACACATTCCCACCTCCTGTACTGAAACATCCCACAGTAAAAAATAATATATAACAATGGACACACATTCCCACTTCCTGTACTGACACGTCCCACAGTTATATATAATATATAATAATGGACACACAGTCCCACCTCCTGTACTGACACAACCCACAGTTATATATAATATATCATAATGGAAACACAGTCCCACCTCCTGAACTGACACAACCCACAGTTTTATATAATATATCATAATGGACACACAGTCCCACCTCCTGTACTGACACATCTCACAGTTATATAAAATATATAATAATGGACACACAGTCCCACCTCCTGCACTGACACATCCCACAGTTAAAGATAATATATAATAATGGATACACATTTCCACCTCCTGTACAGACACGTCCCACAGTAAAAAATAATATATAATAATGGATACACATTCCCACCTCCTGTACAGACACATCTCACAGTTATATAAAATATACAATAATGGACACACAGTCCCTCCTCCTGTACTGACACATCCCACAGTGATATATAATATATAATAATGGATACACATTCCCACCTCCTGTACAGACACGTCCCACAGTAAAAAATAATATATAATAATGGATACACATTCCCACCTCCTGTACTGACACATCTCACTGTTATATAAAATATACAATAATGGACACACAGTCCCTCCTCCTGTACTGACACATCCCACAGTTATATATAATATATAATAATGGATACACAGTCCCACCTCCTGCACTGACACATCCCACAGTTATATATAATATATAATAATGGATACACTGTCCCACTTCCTGCACTGACACGTCCCACAGTTATATATAATATGTAATAATGGATACACATTCCCACTTCCTGTACTGACACATCCCACAGTAAAAAATAATATATAACAATGGACACACATTCCCACTTCCTGTACTGACACGTCCCACAGTTATATATAATATATAATAATGGACACACAGTCCCACCTCCTGTACTGACACAACCCACAGTTATATATAATATATAATAATGGATACACTGTCCCACTTCCTGCACTGACACGTCCCACAGTTATATATAATATGTAATAATGGATACACATTCCCACTTCCTGTACTGACACATCCCACAGTAAAAAATAATATATAACAATGGACACACATTCCCACTTCCTGTACTGACACGTCCCACAGTTATATATAATATATAATAATGGATACACTGTCCCACTTCCTGCACTGACACGTCCCACAGTTACATATAATATATAATAATGGATACACATTCCCACCTCCTGTACTGAAACATCCCACAGTAAAAAATAATATATAACAATGGACACACATTCCCACTTCCTGTACTGACACGTCCCACAGTTATATATAATATATAATAATGGACACACAGTCCCACCTCCTGTACTGACACAACCCACAGTTATATATAATATATCATAATGGAAACACAGTCCCACCTCCTGAACTGACACAACCCACAGTTTTATATAATATATCATAATGGACACACAGTCCCACCTCCTGTACTGACACATCTCACAGTTATATAAAATATATAATAATGGACACACAGTCCCACCTCCTGTACTGACACAACCCACAGTTATATATAATATATCATAATGGAACCACAGTCCCACCTCCTGCACTGACACAACCCACAGTTTTATATAATATATAATAATGGACACACAGTCCCACCTCCTGTACTGACACATCTCACAGTTATATAAAATATACAATAATGGACACACAGTCCCACCTCCTGTACTGACACAACCCACAGTTATATATAATATATCATAATGGAAACACAGTCCCACCTCCTGAACTGACACAACCCACAGTTTTATATAATATATCATAATGGACACACAGTCCCACCTCCTGTACTGACACATCTCACAGTTATATAAAATATATAATAATGGACACACAGTCCCACCTCCTGCACTGACACATCCCACAGTTAAAGATAATATATAATAATGGATACACATTCCCACTGCCTGTACTGAAACATCCCACAGTAAAAAATAATATATAACAATGGACACACATTCCCACTTCCTGTACTGACACGTCCCACAGTTATATATAATATATAATAATGGACGCACAGTCCCACCTCCTGCACTGACACATCCCACAGTTATATATAACATATAATAATGGATACACATTCCCACCTTCTGTACTGACACATCCCACAGTAAACAATAATATATAATAATGGATACACAGTCCCACCTCCTGCACTGACACATCCCACAGTTATATATAATATATAATAATGGACACACAGTCCCACCTCCTGCACTGACACATCCCACAGTTAAAGATAATATATAATAATGGATACACATTTCCACCTCCTGTACAGACACGTCCCACAGTAAAAAATAATATATAATAATGGATACACATTCCCACCTCCTGTACAGACACATCTCACAGTTATATAAAATATACAATAATGGACACACAGTCCCACCTCCTGTACTGACACAACCCACAGTTATATATAATATATCATAATGGAACCACAGTCCCACCTCCTGAACTGACACAACCCACAGTTTTATATAATATATCATAATGGACACACAGTCCCACCTCCTGTACTGACACATCTCACAGTTATATAAAATATATAATAATGGACACACAGTCCCACCTCCTGTACTGACACAACCCACAGTTATATATAATATATCATAATGGAACCACAGTCCCACCTCCTGCACTGACACAACCCACAGTTTTATATAATATATAATAATGGACACACAGTCCCACCTCCTGTACTGACACATCTCACAGTTATATAAAATATACAATAATGGACACACAGTCCCACCTCCTGTACTGACACATCCCACAGTTATATATAATATATAATAATGGATACACAGTCCCACCTCCTGCACCGACACGTCCCACAGTAATATATAATATATAATAATGGATACACATTCCCACCTCCTGTACTGACACATCCCACAGTTATATATAATATATAATAATGGATACACAGTCCCACCTCCTGCACCGACACATCCCACAGTTATATATAATATATAATAATGGATACACATTCCCACCTCCTGCACTGACACATCCCACAGTAAAAAATAATATATAATAATGGATACACAGTCCCACCTCCTGCACCGACACATCCCACAGTAATATATAATATATAATAATGGATACACATTCCCACCTCCTGTACTGACACATCCCACAGTAAAAAATAATATATAATAATGGATACACAGTCCCACCTCCTGCACCGACACATCCCACAGTAATATATAATATATAATAATGGATACACATTCCCACCTCCTGTACTGACACATCCCACAGTAAAAAATAATATATAATAATGGATACACAGTCCCACCTCCTGCACTGACACATCCCACAGTTATATATAACATATAATAATGGATACACATTCCCACCTCCTGTACTGACACATCCCACAGTAAAAAATAATATATAATAATGGATACACAGTCCCACCTCCTGCACCGACACATCCCACAGTAATATATAATATATAATAATGGATACACATTCCCACCTCCTGTACTGACACATCCCACAGTAAAAAATAATATATAATAATGGATACACAGTCCCACCTCCTGCACTGACACATCCCACAGTTATATATAACATATAATAATGGATACACAATCCCACCTCCTGTACTGATACATCCCACAGTTATATATAACATATAATAATGGATACACAATCCCACCTCCTGTACTGACACATCCCACAGTAAAAAATAATATATAATAATGGATACACATTCCCACCTCCTGCACTGACACATCCCACAGTAATATATAAAATATAATAATGGATACACAGTCCCACCTCCTGCACTGACACATCCCACAGTTATATATATGTAATAATGGATACACATTCCCACTTCCTGTACTGACACATCCCACAGTTATATATAATATATAATAATGGACACACAGTCCCACCTCCTGCACTGACACATCCCACAGTTATATATAATATGTAATAATGGATACACATTCCCACTTCCTGTACTGACACGTCCCACAGTTATATATAATATATAATAATGGATACACATTCCCAATTCCTGTACTGACACGTCCCACAGTTAGAGAAATATATAATAATGGACACACAGTCACGCCTCCTGCACTGATACATCCCACAGTTAGAGATAATATATAATAATGGACACACAGTCCCACCTCCTGTACTGACACATCCCACAGTTATATATAATATATAATAATGGACACACAGTCACGCCTCCTGCACTGACACGTCCCACAGTTATATATAATATATAATAATGGACACACAGTCCCACCTCCTGTACTGACACGTCCCACATTTATATATAACATATAATAATGGACACACAGTCCCACCTCCTGCACTGACACATCCCACAGTTATATATAATATATAATATTGGACACACATTCCCAATTGCTGTACTGACACATCCCACAGTTATATATAATATATAATAATGGACACACAGTCCCACCTCCTGCACCGACACATCCCACAGTAATATATAAAATATAATAATGGATACACAATCCCACCTCCTGCACTGACACATCCCACAGTTATATATAATATGTAATAATGGATACACATTCCCACTTCCTGAACTGAAACATCCCACAGTAAAAAATAATATATAACAATGGACACACATTCCCACTTCCTGTACTGACACGTCCCACAGTTATATATAATATATAATAATGGACACACAGTCCCACCTCCTGTACTGACACAACCCACAGTTATATATAATATATCATAATGGAAACACAGTCCCACCTCCTGAACTGACACAACCCACAGTTTTATATAATATATCATAATGGACACACAGTCCCACCTCCTGTACTGACACATCTCACAGTTATATAAAATATATAATAATGGACACACAGTCCCACCTCCTGTACTGACACGTCTCACAGTTATATATAATATGTAATAATGGATACACATTCCCACTTCCTGAACTGAAACATCCCACAGTAAAAAATAATATATAACAATGGACACACATTCCCACTTCCTGTACTGACACGTCCCACAGTTATATAAAATATATAATAATGGACACACAGTCCCACCTCCTGTACTGACACATCCCACAGTTATATATAATATAGAATAATGGACACACAGTCCCACCTCCTGGACTGACACATCCCACAGTTATATATAATATATAATAATGGACACACAGTCCCACCTCCTGTACTGACACATCTCACAGTTATATAAAATATACAATAATGGACACACAGTCCCACCTCCTGTACTGACACATCCCACAGTTATATATAATATATAATAATGGATACACAGTCCCACCTCCTGCACCGACACGTCCCACAGTAATATATAATATATAATAATGGATACACATTCCCACCTCCTGTACTGACACATCCCACAGTAAAAAATAATATATAATAATGGATACACAGTCCCACCTCCTGCACCGACACATCCCACAGTTTTATATAATATATAATAATGGATACACAGTCCCACCTCCTGTACTGACACAACCCACAGTTATATATAATATATCATAATGGAAACACAGTCCCACCTCCTGCACTGACACAACCCACAGTTTTATATAATATATCATAATGGACACACAGTCCCACCTCCTGTACTGACACATCTCACAGTTATATAAAATATACAATAATGGACACACAGTCCCACCTCCTGTACTGACACATCCCACAGTTATATATAATATATAATAATGGATACACAGTCCCACCTCCTGCACCGACACGTCCCACAGTAATATATAATATATAATAATGGATACACATTCCCACCTCCTGTACTGACACATCCCACAGTAAAAAATAATATATAATAATGGATACACAGTCCCACCTCCTGCACCGACACATCCCACAGTTTTATATAATATATAATAATGGATACACATTCCCACTTCCTGGACTGACACGTCCCACAGTAAAAAATTATATATAATAATGGATACACAGTCCCACCTCCTGCACCGACACATCCCACAGTAATATATAAAATATAATAATGGATACACAGTCCCACCTCCTGTACTGACACATCCCTCAGTAAAGAATAATATATAATAATGGATACACATTCCCCATTCCTGTACTGACACGTCCCACAGTTATATATAATATATAATAATGGATACACAGTCCCACCTCCTGCACTGACACATCCCACAGTTATATATAATATATAATAATGGATATACATTCCCACTTCCTGCACTGACACGTCCCACAGTTATATATAATATGTAATAATGGATACACATTCCCACTTCCTGTACTGACACGTCCCACAGTTATATATAATATATAATAATGGATACACATTCCCACCTCCTGAACTGAAACATCCCACAGTATAAAATAATATATGACAATGGACACACATTCCCACTTCCTGTACTGACACATCCCACAGTTAGATATAATATATAATAATGGACACACAGTCCCACCTCCTGTACTGACACGTCCCACAGTTATATATAATATATAATAATGGACACACATTCCCACTTCCTGTACTGACACATCCCACAGTTATATATAATATATAATAATGGACACACAGTCCCACCTCCTGTACTGACACAACCCACAGTTAGATATAATATATAATAATGGAAACACAGTCCCACCTCCTGAACTGACACAACCCACAGTTTTATATAATATATAATAATGGACACACAGTCCCACCTCCTGTACTGACACATCTCACAGTTATATAAAATATATAATAATGGACACACAGTCCCACCTCCTGTACTGACACAACCCACAGTTATATATAATATATCATAATGGAAACACAGTCCCACCTCCTGCACTGACACAACCCACAGTTTTATATAATATATAATAATGGACACACAGTCCCACCTCCTGTACTGACACATCCCACAGTTTTATATAATATATAATAATGGACACACAGTCCCACCTCCTGTACTGACACAACCCACAGTTATATAAAATATATAATAATGGACACACAGTCCCACCTCCTGTACTGACACATCCCACAGTTATATATAATATATAATAATGGACACACAGTCCCACCTCCTGTACTGACACATCCCACAGTTATATTTATTATCTAATAAGCAGACGGTGTATTAAAACAGTTGCTTCAATCTCCAGTCTTATATATCTGGGAAATATTTCCTGTTTTGTGCAGTGCTGCCACATGTGTCGATGAGAGTGTTGACAGAAACATTCCCCTGAACGGTGTGAGGAATTGGGAAAGGATGGAGGAGTTTAGAGAGGACGAGGAGCTGCTGTCTTCATCAGTGAGAATCTCACAGCTCTGGAGATTTGACATTTTGCTTCATTCGATTCTCTCTGGGTTCTGGTGGAGTCGCTTCATGAGCACAGACTAATTATTGATCATTATTATTGACCCCCCACCCCTGGTCAGACACCCCAGGTCAGTTACTATGGAAACAGGTTTCTTCTCATCTGATTGGACTATCTGCTTGACACAATTTTCACCAATCAAAATCCAATTTAGAAAAGTGTCGAAATGAATAAAACTGAAATCATAAATAGAAAGCAAACTGAACAAATTAAAGCCTGATGTTATTTTCACTATCCACTACACACTCCTGTCCCTGTGGTGCCCACTGCAGCCTGAAGGCCTCAAGTGACCCAGCAGACACCCCCTGCTCCTTCTCCAGGGCCACCCGGGTGGGGACAAAGCCGTGGTAGATAGACTGGCAGCCAGTGGCACCACCCCCATGGGTCCCATCCAACTCGGGCCAGTGGATGGACACCTTGGCCAGGCCCAGGAGCAGACCCACGAGGAGGGGCCTCCAACCTGCCCACTCCCCTCTGCACTGGGTGGCCAAAGATCAGGAGCGTGGGCCTGAATTAGAACCAGAGGATGAGGAGCAGCCCCTTCAAATAATGGAACAGGGGCCACAACCTCTCCCACTCCATGTAGACATGATCCACCGACTCTGAAACTCACTGTTTTCAAATGGTCCATGAGGAAGACCAGAGTCAGCAACAGAAACATCACATTTACAGAAACACTCCTCCCCTTTTTTCCAGGGCACAGGCAGGTGAGCTCGGTTTGCTGGGAGATTTTCATTTTCCAGGAATTGAGTGGCTCCAGGTTTTTCCATCTGATGTGGTGGGAAGAGCAGCTGGAAGATTTATCATCGACAAGTAGAATTCCCAACTTTCCCAAGCACGGCGGCATGGAATTCAAACAGAGAGAGAGAGTGAAGCAGAGACAGTAGGAGAGAGAGAGAAACAGAGACAGTGGGAGAGAGAGAATGACAGAAAGAGAGATATTGGGGGAGAGAGTGAGATAAAGAGAGACAGTGAGAGAGAGAGAGAGAGATAGAGAGAGAGAAAGTGCTAGAGAGAGACAGATAGAGAGAGAGAAAGAGTGAGAGAAAGAGAGTGAGATAGAGAGAGGGAGAGAGAGAGAGAGAGGGAGATACTGCGATAGACAGAGGGAAAGAGCACAAGAGGGACAGCGTGAGAGAGAGAGATGGCTGGTTGGCCCAGTGGACATTGGGACTCTGACGTCTGGCCTGTATGAGGGTCCCGAGCCTGCCCATGTCATCAGCACTCGCCGGAGCAACTTTCTGGGAGGCAGCCTCCTAATTGGTCACCTCCACACTCACTGTCCTATTAATGATGGCGGTCAGGCTCCCGAGCCTGCAGGCCCAATCAGAGGGCCCACAGTGATGTCAGGCTGGCAGCTCCACCGGGAGAGGTGGGCCCTGCTGAAACAGGCAGGCGAGAGTGAGGGCCCCTCAACATGGAGACGCCCTCGGCTGCCTGCAGAGGAATAGTAAAATACAAAGGGCTGAAGCCAGTTGGGCCATCAGGTTGAAGAGGGTTAGGGTTAGGAAACTCCTCCACAGGATTATTCACAGGCGGGACTGCAGCTTTTCATCCCTGTAGCTCTGTCATTGGGACATAGAGTCTCCGTCTCCGATGGTCCCCTGGCCTGCTGCCGGGAGGGCTCCTCCATTGAACTGGCGGCCTCCACACTCGGGGGTGGGGAGGCCGCTCCGACGTTGGTAAAATACCAGCACCGGCTCAAAAATGGCCCCTAAATGTGAACTTCATTGCTCTAATTGTCTGCCCATCTCCATGGAGCCAGCAGATGACCGGTTCCCAGTACACCCATGGGAAAGTAACCCGGAGGCGGGAATGTGTCAGGGAGCCATGTTGACACGGCTCGTCGTATTTTTCCCAGTCCTGCCCAACCTCCAAATGAGATCCCCGTCTCCATGGCACCGGGAGAATTCATCCCAGTCTGTGAGAGACAGAGAGAGAGAAAGTGAGAGAGAGAGAAAGAGAGAGAGAGTGAGAGGGAGAAAAAGAGAGACAGAGTGAGAAAGAGAGACAAAGTGTGAGAGTGAGAGAGAGAGAAAGAGAAAGACAGCGAGAGGGAGAAAAATAGAGACAGAGTGAGACTGAATGAGATAGTGAGAGTGAGAAAGAGAGAGAGAGTGAGAGAGAGTGAGAAAGAGAGACAGTGAGTGAGAGAAAGAGAGAGACAGATTGAGAGAGAGTGTGAGAGAGAGAGAGCGTGTGACAGAGACAGAGTAACAGGGAGTGAGAGAGAGGGACATAATGAGAGAGTGAAAGAGACAGAGTGAGAGAAAACAATGAGAGAGAGACAGAATGTGAGAGAAACCCAAAGTAGCAGAGACAGAGTGCAACACTCTGTGAACGACACACACAGACAGAGACAGACAGAAGCACACATAGAGACAGATACAAATATATATATATGGAGAGAGTGTGAGAGACAGAGACACACATACACACAGGCAAAGAGTGACAGAGAGAAAGACACAGTGACAGTGAAAGACAGAGAGAGGGTGAGAGTGAGTGAGTGAAACAGAGAGCAGAGGATATTGTACAGCCCCTGCACTGGAAGCTGTCAGTGTGGTTAACGTTCGGTAAAGGAACCAAGCTCAGACTGAGTAAGTAAACCTCAATCCTCCGTTATTAATCCTTTAAATACTGAAACATTCTAAAACACAAATGCTGAATAGTGGAAGGTGTTAGTAAGGAGCTGCAGTCAATGAAATGGTTCATTGAAGAGCACTGTGTATAACAGGGTGCCCAGCTGTATTTCTTTAGTTACATTCCCCCTTTAACCAGCAAGATATAAGCAACCAACATTTACCGAGTGTGTAGAGGAGATCTGGACGTTTGCAGACTGTGGTCACATTCCTGCTCCATGGAGTGAAATCCCTCACTAGACTCCTGCCAGTCTCAGTGTGAGCTCTGGGTCTCTGTCACAGTCTCTGATATAACTGATCTCAGCACCAGCACAGTGAGACACCGAGGTTCCCCCTTCCCCAGCTTTAACTCTGTTCTGTCCACTCCCTGCTTATCTCGTCAAAGTTCTGATGACAAACAGTGACAGCAGGGCTCCCAATCCAGTGGCTTCAGTGTTCCAGGGTTTTGGGGAGACTCTCAGTTGCTTTGTCTTTGGGTCGAGTTCAGGTCGATTGTTCTGACCAGGTGATGAAAGTCTCTCGGGGTCTTTCACAGCCTTCACCTGGTCTTACTGTAACAAGATTTAATTTGAAACACACTGTGTTTTGAGCTCCTTCTCGGTGAATCCTTGTTCACCGCTTTCCAATTGTGAGGCAAAGAAATGAGCACAAACAGGTTTTCTTAGGTTTAAAGAAGAAAGGTGAAATTTATTAAAACTTAAACTAAAACTCTAATTCAGTTAACGCGTACGGATACACGCCATGCCCCATGCTAGCATGCATATGCGATACACACATGCAAATAGAGACAGAAAAGAGCAGAAGAAAAATAAAGTGCAGAGGTTTGAGGCAATCTCTGAAGAGAGTTTTTGTTACTGTGCTTCGAGCTCACTGTAGTCCTTGCTTGTCGGTAGATCTTGCTTTTCATTGGGGCCCAGTATTCTTCTTAAACTTTGTTCACTGTGGGAGACTTTTCCCTCTTGCGGTTCATATGTCTTCAATGATTTCTGAAGCTGGTGAGAGAGATGAAAGCCGACGGGAGAGAGACAGTGGCAAGCCAGCCTTGAAAAGTCTTTTCAGTCCAGGAGCAAACAGCTTTCTGAGTTCAAATTCTCTGTGGCAAGTTCAAATTCAAAAAACTACAACAGCCAGTTAGTCATGTGACTAAACTGGTCTGACCATGTCCGATGGTGTAGTCGGCCATCTTAGCAGTCAAGCTGGAATGGGAGCTCCTCCACCCTCAATGTCTGGTAATCAAAAGTCCATTGTGGATTGAATTTGTCAGGAAATGGTCTTTTGTCCCTTCCAAGTACTGTCTGTTATTATGCCAATGTCTTTCCAGTCAAGGGCGTGGTGCTGTTTTTTAAAAACAAGTTCTTTCTTTACTCCAGCAACAGATTAAAAAGCAGTGTTCATATGGCGAAATTAATGTGCCTCATTCTTGGCAGGTGGGGGCCTGCATGACACTGATATTTATCTCTGAACCGACGTCACTGAAAATGTTCATTTACCTCATTGCTGTTTGTGGGATCTTGCTGTGCACAAATTGTCTGCCACATTTCCTACATTCCAACAGTGACTGCTCTTTAAACAAGTCCTTCATTGTCTGTAAATGACTTTGGGAGGTCCTGAGGTGTGAAATACTCGATATAAATACAAGTCTTTCTTCTCTTTTTATTAACCGGGAGCTCCCACAATACCCCTGTTGATTAAAGCTGAACCCAGCAGAAAATCCACAGAAAACTGACTAATGTTTGTCTGATTTGTCTGTGTGTTTATTATACATGTCCGAGCAGATAGCAAGAGTTTCAGCAGCAACAAAGGTGTTACTCTAGTGCCCCTCCCACTTTCCCCATCAACTTACATAATACTTACGGGGAAAGGGCTCAGCACCTGCCATCGACTGGTTAAATGTCACCCCTCTAGACTACAGGTCTCCCACAATCTGCTCTCCATCTCTCTCCTGAAGGCACTATCTCTGGCTGGGGCACAGCTCCACCCTCCCCAAGTGGCCTCATTCCTCCAAGTGTGAGCCGGGAGGTTGAGAATGGCAGGCTATTCGACTGTGAGGTGTTAGTGTTGCCTCAGTGGGTAACACTCTCACCTCTGAGTCAGAATGTCGTGGCTTCAGGTCCCACTCCAGAGACTGGAGCACATAATCCAGGCTGACACTGCAGTGCAGTATTGAGGGAGTGCTGCATTGTCAGAGGTGCTGTCTTTCAGATGAGACAAACTGACGTCTGCCCTCTCAGGTGAATGTAAAGGATCCCACTGCGCTATTAGAAGAGCAGGGGAGTTCTCCTCGGTGTTCTGGACAATGTTTATCACTCAACCAACAGCACTGAAAATCAGATTATCTGCTCATTATCACTCAGCTGTCTGGGATCTTGCTGTGCACAATTGGCCATAAAACACTTTGGGACATCCTGAGGTGGTGACAGGCACTATAGAAATGCAAGTCTTTCTTTGAGTTTGGAGGCTCCTGATCCTGACCCTCGCGCACACTCTCACCTTCCAGGGGTCATGGGATCATTTGGAGCAGTGACCCTGCCTGACCCCAGTACACTGAGACTGATTATAACCTCACCCTTGACCTCACCCCAGTGTTGGACAAGAAGGTTTTAAATGAAATCGAAAACCTTCCACACCGACACCCAACATGAATCCTTTCTGACATGTGTTGATACAAGTCTGCTCCAGTGTTCTCGGAGAAAGTTCTCCGGATGTGTGTGTGATCTGAGATTTGTTAACACTGAGCCTGTTTCCTCCAGATAGACTGATCTACAGTTCAAGCTTCCTGTCAGGTTAACAGTGTCTTAAAGGGACACTGAGTCTTTAAACACTCTTACTATTAACCATTTCAGTGCTGAATTGGTGACAAACCTTCATTCGAGACGTTTAAACAGAGAAACATAGAAAGATTTACAATGCAGATGAGGCCATTCGGCCCATGGTTTCCATGCCAGCTGAAAATGAGTTAACAAACCTAATTCCACTTTCCAGCTCTTATTCCCATATCCCTGTAGGTTTCGGCACCTCAAGTGCATATCCAAGTGTTTTTTCAATGTGATGAGAGTTTCTGCCTCTCCCACCCTTTCAGGCAGTGAATTCCAGACCCCCAACACCCTCTGGGTGAAAAAATTACTCCTCAATTCACCTCTCATCCTTCCACCAATTAATTTAAATCTATGCCGCTGGGTTATTGACCTCTCTGCTGCGGGAAGTAGGTCCTTCCTATCCACTCTATCTAGGCCCCTCATAATTTTATACACCTCAATTAAATCTCCCCTCAGTCTCCTCTGTTCCAGAGATAACAATCCCAGCCGATCCTATCTTTCCTCATAGGTAAAATTCTCCATTCCTGGTAACATCCTCGTAAATCTCCTCTGTACCCCCTCTTGTTTGATCACATCCTTCCTGTAATGTGGTAACCAGAACTGTACACAGTTTTCTAGCTGTGGTCTAACTAGTGTTTTCTACAGTTCTGGCATAACCTCCTTAACCTTATACTCCAGGCCTCAGCGAATAAGGGCAAGCATCCCGTAAGCCTTCTTAACCACCTTATCTAGCTGTCCTGCTACCTTCAGGGATCTGTGGACATGAACTCCAAGGTCCCTCAGTTCCTCTACACTTCTCAGTATCATCCCATTTATTGGATATTCCTTTGCCTCGTTTGTCCTCCCCAAATGCATTACCTCACATTTCTCTGGACTGAATTCCATTTGCTATTTTTCTGCCCACCTGACCAGTCCATTGATATCTTCCTGCAGTCTGCAGCCTTGTTCCTCATTATCAACCGCAAGGCCTATTTTTGTATCATCTACAAACTTCTTAATACCCCTTCCATTTAAATCTAAATCATTGAAAGACACTATAATCAGCAGTGGACCCAGTACTGAGCCCTGCAGAACCCCACTGAAAACAGCTTTCCACTCACAAAAACACCCACCGACAATAAAACTTTGCTTCCTGTCACTGACTCAATTTTTGATCCAATTTCCCACTTTTCCTTGGATCCCATGGGCTTTTAATTTTCTGACCAGTCTGCCATGTGGGATCTTATCAAAGGCCTTGCTAAAATCCATGTAGACTCTTTCAAACATGACGCCCACTTTGACACTCCTTGTAACCTCCTCATGAAATGTAATCGTTAGTCAGACACAAACTTCCCTTAACAAATCCATGCTGACTGTCCTGAATTAATCCCGTGTTTCTCTAAATGATGGTTTTTACTGTCTCTCAGAACTTTTTCCAATAATTTTCCCACTGCCGAGGTTATGCTGACTGATCTGTAATTACTTGGTCCATCCATTCTTTCCTTTTTAAACAACAGTACAACATTAGCAGTCCTCCAGTCCTCAGGCACCATGCCTTTAACCAGAGAGAATTGGAAAATGAGGATCAGAGCCTCCGCTATTTCTCCCATTGCTTCCTTTGCAGCCTGGGATACATTTCACCTGGGCCTGGTGATTTATCCATTTTCAAGGATGTGAAACACCTTAATATTTCCTCCCTCACTAAGTTTATCCCATCCAAGATTTCACACTCCTCCTCCTTCACTACAATGTCTGCTTTGTCACTCTCTGTGAAAAAAGGCACAAAGTATTCATTCAGAAACATGTCCACATCCTCCGCCTCCACACACAGGTTAGGTTTTTGGACTCCAATTTACCCCGCTCTTTTCTTAGTGACTCTCCGGCTCTTTATGTATTTATTAAACATCTTTGGGTTTTCCTTGATTTTACTAGCTAATATTTTTTCATGTCCTCTCTTTGTTTCCCTAATTTCCTTTTCAATTTCACCCCTGAACTCTCTACACTTCTCCAGGTTTTCTGCAGTATCAAGATCTCAGTATCCGATATAAGTTTCCCTTTTGTACCTTATCCTACTGTGTATGCTCTTTACCATCTGTGGTAAATGGAGATTTGGGAGTCTCACCCTTTTTCTTTGTGGGAACATGTTTGTTCTGAGCCCTCACTATCTCCTCCTTGAATGCCTCCCACTGCTCTGACACTGATTTACCTTCAAGTAGCTGTTTCCAGTCTAATTCTGACAAATCACATCTCAGCTTAGTAAAATTGGCCTTTCCCCAGTTTAAAACTTTTACTCTTGGTCCATCTTTATCCTTTTCTATAACTGCTCTAAATCTAACTGAATTATAATCACTGCCACTAAAACACTCTCACATTGATCCCCTTCCACCTGCCCAGATTCATTCCTGAAAACTAAGTCCAGAACTGTATCTTCTCTTGTTGGTCTTTCTACTGATGAGAAAAGTTCTCCCGAATGTATTTTAGGAATTCTGCACCCTCTGCACCTTTTATACTGAATTTATCCCAGTTAATATTTGGAAAGTTGAAATCCCCTCCTATTACTGGCCTGTTGTTTCTGCACTTTTCAGTAATTTGCCGACACATTTGCTCTTCTCTCTCCCTCTGACTGTTTGAGGGTCTATAGCAGGAGTCTGGAACCTGCGGCTCCGGAGCCACATGTGACTCTTTAACAGCTCATTTACAGCTGCCAACCTTTTCCAGTTGGATCACATTAACATGAAAAAGGCCGAAAAAATTCAGTCAAGGAAAGTAAACTGTGTTTTTATTGTGGGGATAAAAGGCTAATCATTATGTTGTACTTTATAGTTTCAAATGATTATTTAAATGAAAAGCATCATCATTGTCTAAATGAACTTGTTTGAGTGGTACAGCTTCCATTGGAGGAACAGCTTTTATGTTTGTGACCATTATTGTTTCTAATATCACTGAGATGATAAATTATTCTGCTATTAGAAACTTCTTTTTTATTACGAGAATCAATAGCTGAAAAAATTGTCTTAATTCTGCACATCTGAATTTAAATTTTTTTTTTAAATTTTGACTTTACTGACAAAATTATACAAAAACAAGTCAAAAAAATGCAATAATTCAGAGTGAAACCTATTCTGATTTTGACTTTTTTTCTATTGATACATAAATTCAATACATGTATTTTATTTATTATATATACAAAGTGTGCATTCTACCAGAGACACTTGGCAATTTAGAAGGTATTTGGTTTAGAAATGCTGAATTTTGGTCTTGACACTGCCAGTAGTTTTTATTTTAGGTAATATTTTTGAAAACAGTCTCTTCAGGTAATAAAGGTTACCGACCCCTGGTCTGTATATAGTGCAGCAATGTGATTGCCCCTTTTTTGTTCCTACGTTCATTCAGATGTCCTCATTCGATGATCCTGCTTGAATATCATCCCTCCTCACAGCTGCGATTTTTTCTTTTGACTAATATTGTGAAACCCTTCTCCTTTTTTCTCTCCCTCTCTATCCCGTTGGGAAACTCAGTATCAGGAATATTGAGCTGCCATTCCTGCCCTTCTTTCAGACTCATTTCAGTAATAACTGTCATCAAGGCAGCATTTGAGTCTGGAATCAAGGAGCCCGAGCAAAACTAGAGTCAGTGTGAATCAGGGGGAAATCTCTCGACTGTTTGGAGTCATACCTAGCACAAAGGAAGATAGCTGTGGTTGTTGGAGGTCAATCATCTCAGCTCCAGGACGTCACTGCAGGAGTTCCTCAGCATAGTGTCCTAGGCCCAACCATCTTCAGCTGCTTCATCAATGACCTTCCCTCCACCATAAGGTCAGAAGAGGGGATGTTCGCTGATGATTGCACATCCTTCAGCACCATTCGCGAATCCACAGAAACGGAAACAGACTATCTAGAAATGCAGCAAAACCTGGACACTGTCCACGCTTGGGCTGATAAGTAACAAGTAACATTCGCGTCACACAAGTGAAAGGCAATGACTATCTCAAATAAGAAAGAATCTAACCATCTCCCCTTGACATTCAATGGCATTACGATCGCTGAATCCCCCACTATCAACATCCTGAGGGTTACCATTGACCAGAACCTGAACTGCAGTAGCCCTGTAAATACTGTGGCTACAAGAGCAGGTCAAAGGCTGGCCACCTAGGAGGAAAGGCCAGCAGTTGCATGGGAACACCACCACCTGCAAGTTCTCCTCCAAGCCACACACCATCCTGACTTGGAACTATATCGCCGTTCCTTCACTGTCACTGGGTCAAAATCCTGGAACTCCCTGCCTAACAGCACTGTGGGTGTACCTACCCCACATGGACTGCAGCAGTTCAAGAAGGCAGCTCACCACCACCTTCTCAAGGGCTATTAGTGATGGGCAATAAATGCTGGCCTGGCCAGCGACGCCCACATCCCATGAATGAATAAAAAAAACTACCATATCATACTTCCAAGAGCAGTCAAACACAATTTAACCAGTTGAACATCAAACCATCCACTGTCTTTGTATTTTAGACTAAACCTAGCAAGCGAGGCAAATTAAGAAGTGATGGTGCTCATTTCTAACGATTCAACACCAGCTGCAGTTCATTAACTCAGCTGTCTGTTATCTGATGTGACAATTCCAAACACAGAAACACCCACAGAAACATACACATAAATATACACATAGAACACACAAATATACACAGAGAATACACAAATGTACAGACAGAACACACAAATAAATACATGAAACACACAAATATATACAGAGGACACACAAATATACCGACAAAAGACACAAATATATACATAAAACACACAAATATATACAGAGAGCAAAAAATATACAAATAGAACACAGAAATACACAAACATGCAGTGATTAACAGTTTTTCTCTTCTCTTTCAGGCCGAGAGAAGTCTCAACCCACACTGACCCTGATGCCCCCCTCGCCGGAGGAGGTCAAGGCCAAGGGCACTGCCACCCTGGTGTGCCTTGCCGATCACTTCTATCCCGATGAAGTGGGGGTGGAGTGGAAGAAGGACGGTGCAGCCATTTCGGCCGGAGTTCAGACCAGCAATTACCTGCGAGCTTCGGACAGCACCTACAGTGTCAGCAGCCTGCTGACCCTCTCTGGCTCTGACTGGGAGTCCAACGCCCGCTTCTCCTGTGCCCTCACCCACGAGACCCTGTCCTCTCCCCTCAGTAAGAGTGTGAGCAGATCAGAATGTGTGTAGAATGTTAGAGACAGTCCGCAGAGGAGACACAACTTTAAATATAACAGGGGTGAGCTGGGAGGATAAAGGTCATTGTCAGCACGGAATTTCAACTCTCTTCCTTCTCGTGACTGGGTCTGAGACACCTCTGAGGATCAGGGGTTAAGGCACTAAATTGGGACAGTGTAGAGGGGGCTTTACTCTGTATCTAACCCGTACTGTACCTGCCCTGGGAGTGTTTGATTGGACAATGTAGACTCGTGATGCCAAGTAAAACCTCTCTAAGATGCTGAAGACTGTCAGCTGAGCTAAAATAATATGAACCTCAGAAGTCACCGCTCAGTAAACCAGACCTCCTTCCTGCTCACCCTGCAGTTACAATTTAAAGTTTAGTCTCTGTTTAAAGCGACAGGATTCTCATGTTATTGAGAAAATCTCCACAACTGTTTTAATAAACCTTCATTCTCCCTGTGAATTTCTCCAGCTTCCTCTCACTGAGCTGTTTATTCAAGTCTTTTTACTGTAAGTGTAAATCTGTAAAAGGTAATAAACATTAAGAATATTCAGTAAATGTCTCGGGAGTACTTTGGAAATGTCCCACATTCCTGTCAGTTGATTGGCTGTATTTCAGCAAGTGATTCTAATGATTGGCTGGTTGAACTCTCAATCAATAGCACATTAGCATAAGATTTGATTACAAACATAAATACAAACATATGAATTAGGAGCAGGAGTAGGCCACTCGGCCCCTCGAACCTGCTCCACCATTCAATAAGATCATGGCTGATCTGATTGTAATCTCAACACCACATTCCCTCCTACCCATGATAACCTTTCACCCCCTTGCTTATCAAGAATCTATCCACCTCTGCCTTAAAAATATTTATAGACTCTGCTTCCATCGCCTTTTGAGAAAGAGAGTTCCAAAGAGTCACGACCCTTGGAAATAAAAGAATTCTCAACTCTGTATTAAATGGGTGACACCTTATTTTTAAATAGTGACCCCAAGTTCTAGTTTCTTCAACAAGAAGAAACAACCTTTCCACATCCACCCTGTCAAAACCCCTCAGGAATCTTATATGTCTCCATCAAGTCACCTCTTACTCTTCTAAACTCCAGTGGATATAAACCTAACCTGTCCAACCTTTCCTCAGAGGAAAACCTGCACATTCCAAGTATTAGTCTAATAAACCTTCTCTGAACTGATTCCAACACATTTACATCCTGTAGGTGTGTGTTTCGGAGTGTGTGTGGGTTACCCAATACTGTCTGTAGGTGTGTGTGTCTGCGTGTGTGTGGGTTACCCTGTACTGTCTGTAGGTGTGTGTGTCTGAGTGTGTGTGGGTTACCCTGTACTGTCTGTAGGTGTGTGTGTCTGAGTATGTGTGGGTTACCCAGTACTGTATGTTGCTGTGTGTGTCTGAGTGTGTGTGCGTTACACAGTACTGTCTGTAGGTGTGTGTGTCTGTGTGTGTGTGGGTTACCCTGTACTGTCTGTCGGTGTGTGTGTCTGAGTGTGTGTGGGTTACACAGTACTGTCTGTAGGTGTGTGTGTGGGTTACCCTGTACTGTCTGTAGGTGTGTGTGTCTGAGTGTGTGTGGGTTACCCTGTACTGTCTGTAGGTGTGTGTGTCTGAGTGTGTGTGGGTTACCCTGTATTGTCTGGAGGTGTGTGTGTCTGAGTGTGTGTGGGTTACCCAGTACTGTATGTCGGTGTGTGTGTCTGAGTGTGTGTGGGTTACACAGTACTGTCTGTAGGTGTGTGTGTCTGTGTGTGTGTGGGTTACCCTGTACTGTCTGTAGGTGTGTGTGTCTGAGTGTGTGTGGGTTACCCTGTACTGTCTGTAGGTGTGTGTGTCTGAGTGTGTGTGGGTTACCCTGTATTGTCTGGAGGTGTGTGTGTCTGAGTGTGTGTGGGTTACCCAGGACTGTATGTCAGTGTGTGTGTCTGAGTGTGTGTGGGTTACCCAGTACTGTCTGTAGGTATGTGTGTCTGAGTGTGTGTGGGTTACCCTGTACTGTCTGTAGGTGTGTGTATCTGAGTGTGTGTGGGTTACCCTGTACTGTCTGTAGATGTGTGTGTCTGAGTGTGTGTGGGTAACCCAGTACTGTCTGTAGGTGTGTGTGTCTGAGTGTGTGTGGGTTACCCTATACTGTCTGTAAGTGTGCGTGTCTGAGTGTGTGTGGGTTACCCTGTCCTGTCTGTAGGTGTGTGTGTCTAAGTGTGTGTGGGTTACCCTGTCCTGTCTGTAGGTGTGTGTCTCTGAGTGTGTGTGGGTTACCCAGTACTGTCTGTAGGTGTGTGTGTCTGAGTGTGTGTGGGTTACCCTGTCCTGTCTGTAGGTGTGTGTCTCTGAGTGTGTGTGGGTTACCCAGTACTGTCTGTAGGTGTGTGTGTCTGAGTGTGTGTGGGTTACCCTGTCCTGTCTGTAGGTTTGTGTCTCTGAGTGTGTGTGGGTTACCCAGTACTGTCTGTAGGTGTGTGATTCTGAGTGTGGGTGTGTTATAGAATCATAGAGTTATACAGCACAGAACCAGGCCCTTCAGCCCATCGTGTCTTTGCCAACCATCAAGCACCGATTTATTCTAATCACATTTTCTGGCACTTGGCCCGTAGCCTTGTATGCTATGGCATTTCAAGTGCTCATCTAAATACATCTTAAATGTTGTGAGGGTTCCTGCCTCTACCAAGTCTTCAGGCAGTGCGTTCCAGATTCGCACCACCCTCTGGGTGAAAATTCTTTTCCTCTAAGCCTCCTGCCTCTTAGCTTCAATCTATGCACACTGGTTATTGACCCCTCCACTAAGGCAAAAGGTTTCTTCCTATCTATCCTATCAATGCACCTCATAATTTTATATACCTCAATCAGGTCATCCATCAGCCTTCTCTGCTCGAAGGAAAACAACCCTAGCCTATCCAGTCTCTCTTTATAGCTATCCAGTACTCTCAGTAGGTGTGTATGTCTAAGGATGTGTGTATTACACAGTGCAGTCATTTGGTGGGTTCCTCTGAGTATGGGTCTGTTACCCAGTACTGTCTGTAGGTGTGTGTCTCTGAGTGTGTGTCTTACCCAGTACTGTCTGCAGGTGTGTGTCTCTGAGTGTGGGTGTGTTACCCAGTACTGTCTGTAGGTGCGTGTCTCTGAGTATGTGTCTTACCCAGTACTGTCTGCAGGTGTGTGTCTCTGAGTGTGGGTGTGTTAAACAGTACTGTCTGCAGGTGTGTGTCTCTGAGTTTGAGTGTGTTACCCAGTACTGTCTGCAGGTGTGTATCTCTGATTGTGGGTGAGTTACCCAGTTCTGTCGGTAGGTGTGTATCTCTGAGTGTGGGTGTGCTACCCAGTTCTGTCTGGAGGTGTGTATCTCTGAGTGTGGGTGTGTTACCCAGTACTGTCTGTAGGTGTGTGTCTCTGAGTTTGAGTGTGTTACCCAGTACTGTCTGTAGGTGTGTGTCTCTGAGTGTGAGTGTGTTACCCTGTACTGTCTGTAGGTGTGTGTCTCTGAGTGTGAGTGTGTTACCCAGTACTGTCTGCAGGTGTGTGTCTCTGAGTGTGAGTGTGTTACCCAGTACTGTCTGTAGGTGTGTGTCTCTGAGTGTGAGTGTGTTACCCAGTACTGTCTGTAGGTGTGTGTCTCTGAGTTTGAGTGTGTTACCCAGTACTGTCTGTAGGTGTGTGTCTCTGAGTGTGAGTGTGTTACCCAGCACTGTCTGTAGGTGTGTGTCTCTGAGTTTGAGTGTGTTACCCAGTACTGTCTGTAGGTGTGTGTCTCTGAGTTTGAGTCTGTTACCCAGTACTGTCTGTAGGTGTGTGTCTCTGAGTTTGAGTGTGTTACCCAGTACTGTCTGTAGGTGTGTGTCTCTGAGTTTGAGTGTGTTACCCAGTACTGTCTGTAGGTGTGTATCTCTGAGTTTGAGTGTGTTACCCAGTACTGTCTGTAGGTGTGTGTCTCTGAGTTTGAGTGTGTTACCCAGTACTGTCTGTAGGTGTGTGTCTCTGAGTTTGAGTGTGTTACCCAGAACTGTCTGTCGGTGTGTGTCTCTGAGTTTGAGTGTGTTACCCAGTACTGTCTGTAGGTGTGTATCTCTGAGTTTGAGTGTGTTACCCAGTACTGTCTGTAGGTGTGTATCTCTGAGTTTGAGTGTGTTACCCAGTACTGTCTGTAGGTGTGTGTCTCTGAGTTTGAGTATGTTACCCAGTACTGTCTGTAGGTGTGTGTCTCTGAGTTTGAGTGTGTTACCCAGTACTGTCTGTAGGTGTGTATCTCTGAGTTTGAGTGTGTTACCCAGTACTGTCTGTAGGTGTGTGTCTCTGAGTTTGAGTGTGTTACCCAGTACTGTCTGTAGGTGTGTGTCTCTGAGTTTGAGTGTGTTACCCAGTACTGTCTGTAGGTGTGTATCTCTGAGTTTGAGTGTGTTACCCAGTACTGTCTGTAGGTGTGTGTCTCTGAGTTTGAGTGTGTTACCCAGTACTGTCTGTAGGTGTGTGTCTCTGAGTTTGAGTATGTTACCCAGTACTGTCTGTAGGTGTGTGTCTCTGAGTTTGAGTGTGTTACCCAGTACTGTCTGTAGGTGTGTGTCTCTGAGTTTGAGTGTGTTACCCAGTACTGTCTGTAGGTGGGTGTCTCTGATTTTGAGTGTGTTACCCAATACTGTCTGTAGGTGTGTGTCTCTGAGTTTGAGTGTGTTACCCAGTACTGTCTGTAGGTGTGTGTCTCTGAGTTTGAGTGTGTTACCCAGTACTGTCTGTAGGTGTGTGTCTCTGAGTTTGAGTGTGTTACCCAGTACTGTCCGTAGGTGTGTGTCTCTGAGATTGAGTGTGTTACCCAGTACTGTCTGTAGGTGTGTGTCTCTGAGATTGAGTGTGTTACCCAGTACTGTCTGTAGGTGTGTGTCTCTGAGTTTGAGTGTGTTACCCAGTACTGTCTGTAGGTGTGTGTCTCTGAGTTTGGGTGTGTTACCAAGTCCTGTCTGTAGGTGTGTGTCTCTGAGTGTGAGTGTGTTACCCAGTACTGTCTGTAGGTGTGTGTCTCTGAGTTTGAGTGTGTTACCCAGTACTGTCTGTAGGTGTGTGTCTCTGAGTTTGAGTGTGTTACCCAGTACTGTCTGTAGGTGTGTGTCTCTGAGTTTGAGTGTGTTACCCAGTACTGTCTGTAGGTGTGTATCTCTGAGTTTGAGTGTGTTACCCAGTACTGTCTGTAGGTGTGGCTGCTACGTTTTGAAGATGCAATGGCACGTTTCACTATCACAGACGTCACAAGGAAAAAGGCCTCACTTTGACACTTGGAGGTGAAGAATTAGAATATGGTTCTCCAGCATACGGCCCATGGGCCAGACTTCAGCCCTGCAAAGCACTTCGGTGGGCAGCTCTATTTTTGTGAGGATCCCCGACCCACACAACGTGGCTGTGCCCAGCGGGAGAGTGTCATTCACATCCTGTCTCTGGAATCCACATTGATGGAGAATGAACAGATGGGGAATGGGCAGCAGAGACAGGGGAGCCGGGATTGGAGAGCGGGGAGTGGAAAGCGTGGAGTGGAGCGTGGAGTGGGGATTGGAGAACGGACAGTGGGGAGTGGAGAGCGTGGAGTGGGGAGTGGAGTGTGGGTAGTGGGGAGAGGAGAGTGGGCAGTGGAGAGTGGGCAGTGGAGAGTGGGAAGTGGAGGGTGGGGAGCAGGGATCAGGGACTGGGGAGCAGGCAGTGAGGAGGAGGGAGTGAGAGACAAACAGAGAAAGAGAGCAGGGAGTAAGAGAAAGAAGGGGCAGCGAGAGAGGGAGAGAGAGAGACAGAGAGAGGGGATAGTGGGACAGACAGAGGGAGACTGATAGAGAGAGTGGGGAGACAGAGGTAGGGGAGAGGGTGGGACTGAGAGGGGGAGAGAGAGATGGAGGGGGGAAAGAGAGACAGAGAGATACAGAGAGCAAGAGGAGAGAGGAAGAAAGATCAATATCTCTCTGACACATGGACATCATTCTGGAATACACTGCATCGCTACGTCAAGTGTGTGGGCAGAGATTGAGTATTAATGCAAGCAAAAACAATGTCAGGTAGGTCACTAAATCAATGTTCAACATAGTAATGAGAAAGTAAGTCAATAAATTACTTCTCATTTAAAGCTTCTTCATAAAAATGCACATTTGTTATAGTTTTCATACAAGGATACATTTTTAATGCCTTTATCGTCCGAAATGTTCTCACTGGCCCCCTACTGGAGGGTAAAAATTGTAATCTGGCCCCTGACACGAAAAGGTTGGACATCCCTGCTATCAAATCACGAAACTGGAAAGACGTGATCGAGAAATGTCTACAGATTAATTCTGACACACTACAAGATCTTCACACCAATGTTCGAAATGAGCTCACTGTTACAACGACATCTGATCTCATATTACACAACAACTGTATGGTCATTCCACACTCATTAAGAGAATGTGTTGTTAATAAAGGACACCAGGGAATAGTCAATAGCAAACAACTCCTTAGGCAAATGGTTTGGGTTCCAGGAATGAACTGCATGGTAGAGATAAAATCAATCAGTGTTTACCATGTCAACTACCCACAATGTCAAATCTTCATGATCCTCTCGTGATGTCTGAACTACCTCCAGGACCAGGGATTGTGTCAGTGTTGATTTCACAGATTTACCCACAGGTGAACACCTGCTTGTTGTCACTGACGACTACAGCAGATTCCCAATCGTGGAATTAGTTAAGTCAACTCCAACAAAAGCAGTGATTCCAAAGCTTGACCAGATCTTTACCTTGTTTGGAATCCCTCAAACAGTAAGAAGTGACAATGAACCCCCATTCAACAGCAATGAGTTCAGTAAATTCACAAACTACCTAGTGTTCACTCATAGGGAAATCACACCCCATTGGCCAAGAGCTAATGGAGAAGTCGAGACATTTATGTGAACCTTGAAAATAGTGATACGTACAGCGACAGCTGTGAACAAGTCATGGGAGCAAGAGTTATATCACTTTCTTCATAATTACAGAGTGACTCCAAACTCAACTACTGGAAAACCTCCAGTCACTCTCATCTTTACACATCCTCTGTGCACACGTCTTCCTCAATTACCCTACGGAGCTAATGATCAACATATACACCAACACGATCGATATCAGAAGGATAGATTGAAGGTAAATGCAGAACGAAACATGAAACTTCGAGCTACACCATTAAAGCCAGGAGATAAAGTACTTGTGAAACGTGATGGTCATGTTGGAAAACAAACAACCCCTTATAACATCCAACCATTTGTTGTGACCAACACAAAAGGATCAATGATCACTGCTGAGCACGATTCACAAATTATCACAAGAAACGTGTCATTCTTCAAACACTGAAAACACCTCTCGTAAACATTGAATCCAATTTCAGCATCGACACCTCCGATGAAGAACATGAGTTAAATGAGACTTCACCTGATGTCAGACAATATCCTACTTGTGAGAGAAAATGCCCATCATACATAGGTGAATAGATAACGAAGTGAACTATTTATGTGTAAGTTTATACTTTACATTTTTGGAAACAAACCATTGACACATACAACATCTCTCACTTACTGAGAAGGGGAGGAATGTCGTGTTGCAGTGTTTTGAAATTGCATTGTACATTTTGTTAACTTGAAGCCACTGTAGAACACACAGGCTAGCAAAGGGAAAGTGGAAATAAAACAGAATAAAGAAGAAGCCTTTGTGTTTAACAGCCTGCAGTCTCAGTCTCACATATCTCATCCTAAACTCGGCTAAACCTCACTAAGTCCTGAGGACATCACTCTCCATTGGGCTGGAGTGGGCTGTGAGTGATTGGGCAGTGGAGAGGATCGTCACCCTCTTGGCATCGTGAGGGCAGAAGAACAGGGGGCGAGGCTGCCACGGACAATTGGGTGGCCATGTGACCAGCGGGAAGGCAGCCAGGCCTCTGGCTTTGCTGGACCATTATGTAAATCAAGTGCTCTGTGTTCTCCCACTCTGCAGTATGAGCACTCAAACAGCGGCCACAGGAATGGCTGCCGTGGTGAGTTTAAATTGGACTCACACTTGAGCTGCCCCCCAAAACCCCCGTTCCTGCATTAATTAACTGGTCACCACTGTGAAACCCGGAACTCATTTCTGTTTCCCCCCCAGGGACGGGTTTGGGACCCGGAAACAGTCCCGACGTCCATTTCCTGCCCCCGATATGAAATTCCAGCCCTATCCACCTGATTGGAGAGATTTAAAGAGGGAAGTCTGGGGAAAATGGGCACAGATTAATGAGGCAAAAATACATTCACACTTTGGAGAGGAAAGGGAGATTAGTGATGGGGTAGTTTACAAGGACACATTGGTTGAGTGTGGATTTTTTGAGGAGATGGTGATGATGATGATTTTGAGAGCGAGGGGGTCATTACCTGTGGAGAGCCCGAACCTCTGATACCTGAACTCTCCCAGTGAAGCTTTCCCTTGGCTACTTTATCTCTCTCATCATGGCTCCAAACTGTAATCTGAATAATTCCAACGGTTTTCCCTCTGTTTCCTTGTTTTCCTTATTATTCCAAACATATTCCCCTCTGAGTCAGGAATATTTACCTGATCGATGTTGTAATTTTTCTGTCACTACTTTCCATTAATGTCATCAGCTTTTACCATCGAATCCGAGAATCACACAACACTGAAGGAGGCCATTCAGCCCCTCGGGCCTGTTGTTGGAATCTGCTTTGATCTACATTTTTAAAATTCTTTCTTGGGATGTGGGTGCCGCTGGCCAGGCCAGCATTTATTGCCCATCCCTAATTGCCCGTGAGAAGGTGGTGGTGAGCTGCCTTCTTGAACTGCTGCAGTCCGTGTGGTGTAGGTGAACCCACAGAGCTGTTAGGAAGGGAGTTCCAGGATTTTGACCCAGTGACAGTGAAGGAACAGCGATATACTTCCAGGTCAGGATGGTGTGTGGATTGGAGGGGAAATTACAGGTGGTGCTGTTCCCATGTATTTGCTGCCCTTGTCCTTCTTGGTGGTAGAGGTCGTGGGTTTGGAAGGTTCTGTCTAAGGAGACTTGGTGCGTTGCTGCAGTGCATCTTGTTTATTTGGAAGGAAGCCTTTATACCCCAGGCCCCTTTTATTTTGCTGAGGGGGCCTTTATTCCTCAGGTCCCCTTTAAAATGCATTTTATAAAATAACTTTATTAAAAACAGATAAATAGAACAGAAATCTGATTAAAATGCCATTCTCAGCATTGATGATGCACTCCAGCCCCTGCGATGACCACCGGTCGCAGAAGGCCTCGATCGAACCCGCGGACACCGCATGCTCCTTCTGCAGGGACACCCAGGCGAGAACATAACCTGGGAAGAGGAGCAGGCAATCAGGGCGGATGGACCCCCTGACGGTCCGCAGCCTGGACCTGTGAATTGCCACCTTGGCCAGGCCCAGGAGCAGACCGATGAGGAGATCCTTCCCCCGGCCCACGCCCCTCCGCCCCGGGTGGCCAAAGATCAGGAGCGTGGGACTGAAGTGCAGCCAAAACTTGAGGAGCAGCCCCTTCAAATACTCAAAGAGGGGCAGCAACCTCGCACATTCCATATAAACATGGAACACAAACTTGTCCAGGCTGCAGAAATTACAGGCGGCCTGGGGGTCCGTGAACCTACTTAAAAGACTAGTGCATGGGACTGCCCTGTGCAGCACCCTCCACCCCAGGTCCCCAATGTAAATGGGGAAGACTCCTGCTTAGAGAGACCCCCACTGTGGTTTCCCCTCGCTGCCAGATGTCAACACGGACTGCCAGGCCGTGTCCGGCCCGCTGACGAGGGCAAGGAAGTAGAGAGTGTGCAGGAATAGCCTGTACAGGAAACACCTCCATGCCGATTGGAATGGCACAGAGGGTACTTCCAAGAAGCGGCTTGGTTTCAGCGCGACCGGCTCCTGAGGATGGTTTTGGGGCCTGGGTCCGATGAGCAGTTCCGCCGAATGGGGCTCAGTTCTGCTGGGAACGCTTCGCTCTCCCGTGTCCCCTCGCAACCTGCAATGAGGGGTGTCCCAGAGGCTTCAGCTATTCCTTCACCCATTGGTCCGTCGCCGGAGCTGGCCACCAGGACAGCCGAGGCGTTCTCCTCCGCCAACGAGGGAACGCGCTGACTGGAGGCGACCATGTTCCAGACTCTGAATAGATCCCGGTAAAAGACAGGCAACTCCCTCAGAGAGGCACAGCTAACGTTCTCCACTGGGAGCTGCGTGTTGTCTTGAAGGCAGTGCCCTTGGCAGCACACCCCATCTGGGAGGCAGCTCCGCGTACAGGGTCTGAAGGTGGAGCTTCACAGCCTGGGTCCGGAAGCACGCCAGCGACTGGCCGCCCTCCTCAATTGGGAGACTCAGGACCGCAGCAGAGACCCAGTGTTTCCTCTTGCCCCAGAAGAAATCGACAAGCTTCTTCTGGATCTTGGTGGCAAATGCAGGGGGCGGAGCCAAAATGGCCAACCATACCACAGCATCAAGGCCACCAGTTGGTTTATGACCAGCGCACGGCCCCTGTCGGAAAGCACTCGGAGCAGTCCTGTCCAGCGCCCCAGCCAACTGGTGACTTTCGCCTCCAATTCCTGCCACTTTGCCGGCCAGGCTTCCTCAGCGGGGCTAAGTTGGAGTCCCAGATAGAGGAGGTGCATGGTGCTCCACGCAAAAGGTGTCAACTCCTCCGGCAGTGAGTCGACCTGCCACTGACCCACCAGGAATCTGGAATATTTCTCCCAACTGATCCTTGGGGAGGACGTGGGAAAGGTCTGCCGGCAGTCACGCATCCTCCGCAAGTCAATGGGACCTATGATCGTGAGGAGCACGTCATCGGCGTAAGCCAAGAGGACAACCCGCATGGCCAGCCCTTCAACTTCCTGTGAAGCAAGCAAAGGAATGGCTCCACACAGATGGTGTACAATTGGCTGGAAATGAGGCATCCCTGGCGCACTCCTCTCCCAAAGCGAAGGGGCGCCGTCAAGGACCAGTTAACTTTGACCAGACACTCTGCAGCGACGTATAAAAGTCGTACCCGGGCCACAAAATGCGGCCCAAATCTGAATGCGTGCAGAGTCCTGAAAAGGTATTCTTGATTCAAACTGTCGAACGCCTTCTCCTGATCAAGGGAGAGAAAGGCGATCAACAGAGCAATCCTCTGGAAAAGCTGGATCAGGTCTCGGACGAGGAGGATGTTGTCCTGGATGGACCGGCCCGGAATATTGTAGAACTGGTCGGGGTGGATCATGTGGGCCAGCACAGAGCCCAGGCTGGTACTGAGGACGGAGACCGGACTTTAAGCAAGTGGAGATTGCGCCTCTTCAGCAGCAGGACGATGACCGACCTGCACCACGAGAGGGGCATCTCGCCGGTCGCCTGCATTTCCACCAACACCCACACGTAATCGTCCCCCAGAACCCATGCATAATCGTCCCCCAGGATGTCCCAGAACATCCTGAGGAACTCCACGGTCAGCCCATCCAGCCCCAGGGAGTTGCCCTTCGCGAGCTGGTGCAGGGCACCAACGTGAGAGGGGTCTCCAATCCTTTGGCACCGTCCGGGCTGACCTGCGGCAGGTCCTCCCACAAAACTCTGCTTGCATCGTCGTTGGATGGATCCGGAGAGAATAACACACTGTAATAGGTGCGGACCAGGAGGCCCATTCCCTCCGGATTCGTGATGGAAGATCCGTCATCAGACAGCAGCTCAACAAGCTGCTTAATGACGCCCTGCCATTTTTCCAGCGAGTAGAAGAAGGGTCATGCGTGGTCCAAATCTTCCAGTATCTGGATCCACGACCTCATGTACACGCCTCGGACTCTACGAGCTGCAGGTCCCTCAGCGCACCCTTCTTCTCTTTGTACACCTGCCACTGGGCCAGGTCCATCTGGACATTGTGTTCTGTCCCAGGACAGCTCCATCTGGACATTGTGTTCTGTCCCAGGGCAGCTCCATCTGGACATTGTGTTCTGTCCCAGGGCAGCTCCATCTGGACATTGTGTTCCGTCCCAGGGCAGCTCCATCTGGACATTGTGTTCTGTCCCAGGACAGCTCCATCTGGACATTGTGTTCTGTCCCAGGGCAGCTCCATCTGGACATTGTGTTCTCCCCCAGGACAGCTCCATCTGGACATTGTGTTCCGTCCCAGGGCAGCTCCATCTGGACATTGTGTTCTTCCCCAGGGCAGCTCCATCTGGACATTGTGTTCTCCCCCAGGACAGCTCCATCTGGACATTGTGTTCTCCCCCAGGGCAGCTCCATCTGGACATTGTGTTCTTCCCCAGGACAGCTCCATCTGGACATTGTGTTCTCCCCCCGGGCAGCTCCATCTGGACATTGTGTTCCGTCCCAGGGCAGCTCCATCTGGACATTGTGTTCTCCCCCAGGGCAGCTCCATCTGGACATTGTGTTCTTCCCCAGGACAGCTCCATTTGGACATTGTGTTCTCCCCCAGGACAGCTCCATCTGGACATTGTGTTCTCCCCCAGGGCAGCTCCATCTGGACATTGTGTTCTTCCCCAGGACAGCTCCATCTGGACATTGTGTTCTCCCCCAGGACAGCTCCATCTGGACATTGTGTTCCGTCCCAGGGCAGCTCCATCTGGACATTGTGTTCTCCCCCAGGGCAGCTCCATCTGGACATTGTGTTCTTCCCCAGGACAGCTCCATCTGGACATTGTGTTCTCCCCCCGGGCAGCTCCATCTGGACATTGTGTTCCGTCCCAGGGCAGCTCCATCTGGACATTGTGTTCTCCCCCAGGGCAGCTCCATCTGGACATTGTGTTCTTCCCCAGGACAGCTCCATTTGGACATTGTGTTCTCCCCCAGGACAGCTCCATCTGGACATTGTGTTCTCCCCCAGGGCAGCTCCATCTGGACATTGTGTTCTTCCCCAGGACAGCTCCATCTGGACATTGTGTTCTCCCCCAGGACAGCTCCATCTGGACATTGTGTTCCGTCCCAGGGCAGCTCCATCTGGACATTGTGTTCTCCCCCAGGGCAGCTCCATCTGGACATTGTGTTCTTCCCCAGGACAGCTCCATCTGGACATTGTGTTCTTCCCCAGGACAGCTCCATCTGGACATTGTGTTCTCCCCCAGGACAGCTCCATCTGGACATTGTGTTCCGTCCCAGGGCAGCTCCATCTGGACATTGTGTTCCGTCCCAGGGCAGCTCCTTCTGGACATTGTGTTCTGTCCCAGGGCAGCTCCATCTGGACATTGTGTTCTTCCCCAGGACAGCTCCATCTGGACATTGTGTTCTGTCCCAGTGCAGCTCCATCTGGACATTGTGTTCTGTCCCAGGGCAGCTCCATCTGGACATTGTGTTCTTCCCCAGGACAGCTCCATCTGGACATTGTGTTCTGTCCCAGGACAGCTCCATCTGGACATTGTGTTCTGTCCCAGGGCAGCTCCATCTGGACATTGTGTTCTTCCCCAGGGCAGCTCCTTCTGGACATTGTGTTCCGTCCCAGGGCAGTTCCATCTGGACATTGTGTTCTTCCCCAGGACAGCTCCATCTGGACATTGTGTTCTGTCCCAGGACAGCTCCATCTGGACATTGTGTTCTCCCCCAGGGCAGCTCCATCTGGACATTGTGTTCTTCCCCAGGGCAGCTCCTTCTGGACATTGTGTTCCGTCCCAGGGCAGTTCCATCTGGACATTGTGTTCTGTCCCAGGGCAGCTCCATCTGGACATTGTGTTCTGTCCCAGGGCAGCTCCATCTGGACATTGTGTTCTCCCCCAGGGCAGCTCCATCTGGACATTGTGTTCTGTCCCAGGGCAGCTCCATCTGGACATTGTGTTCTTCCCCAGGACAGCTCCATCTGGACATTGTGTTCTTCCCCAGGACAGCTCCATCTGGACATTGTGTTCTCCCCCAGGACAGCTCCATCTGGACATTGTGTTCCGTCCCAGGGCAGCTCCATCTGGACATTGTGTTCCGTCCCAGGGCAGCTCCTTCTGGACATTGTGTTCTGTCCCAGGGCAGCTCCATCTGGACATTGTGTTCTTCCCCAGGACAGCTCCATCTGGACATTGTGTTCTGTCCCAGTGCAGCTCCATCTGGACATTGTGTTCTGTCCCAGGGCAGCTCCATCTGGACATTGTGTTCTTCCCCAGGACAGCTCCATCTGGACATTGTGTTCTGTCCCAGGACAGCTCCATCTGGACATTGTGTTCTGTCCCAGGGCAGCTCCATCTGGACATTGTGTTCTTCCCCAGGGCAGCTCCTTCTGGACATTGTGTTCCGTCCCAGGGCAGTTCCATCTGGACATTGTGTTCTTCCCCAGGACAGCTCCATTTGGACATTGTGTTCTGTCCCAGGACAGCTCCATCTGGACATTGTGTTCTCCCCCAGGGCAGCTCCATCTGGACATTGTGTTCTTCCCCAGGGCAGCTCCTTCTGGACATTGTGTTCCGTCCCAGGGCAGTTCCATCTGGACATTGTGTTCTGTCCCAGGGCAGCTCCATCTGGACATTGTGTTCTGTCCCAGGGCAGCTCCATCTGGACATTGTGTTCTCCCCCAGGGCAGCTCCATCTGGACATTGTGTTCTGTCCCAGGGCAGCTCCATCTGGACATTGTGTTCTCCCCCAGGGCAGCTCCATCTGGACATTGTGTTCTGTCCCAGGGCAGCTCCATCTGGACATTGTGTTCTCCCCCAGGGCAGCTCCATCTGGACATTGTGTTCTTCCCCAGGACAGCTCCATCTGGACATTGTGTTCTCCCCCAGGGCAGCTCCATCTGGACATTGTGTTCTTCCCCAGGGCAGCTTCATCTGGACATTGTGTTCTGTCCCAGAGCATCTCCATCTGGACATTGTGTTCTTCCCCAGGGCAGCTTCATCTGGACATTGTGTTCTGTCCCAGAGCATCTCCATCTGGACATTGTGTTCTGTCCCAGGGCAGCTCCATCTGGACATTGTGTTCCGTCCCAGGACAGTTCCATCTGGACATTGTGTTCTTCCCCAGGGCATTTCCATCTGGACATTGTGTTCTGTCCCAGGGCAGCTTCATCTGGACATTGTGTTCTGTCCCAGAGCATCTCCATCTGGACATTGTGTTCTTCCCCAGGGCAGCTCCATCTGGACATTGTGTTCCGTCCCAGGACAGTTCCATCTGGACATTGTGTTCTTCCCCA
This sequence comes from Heterodontus francisci, assembly GCF_036365525.1. Lineage (NCBI taxonomy): Eukaryota > Metazoa > Chordata > Chondrichthyes > Heterodontiformes > Heterodontidae > Heterodontus > Heterodontus francisci. The sequence goes on along the minus strand of NC_090378.1, from coordinate 119,239,343 downwards.
GGGCAGCTCCTTCTGGACATTGTGTTCCGTCCCAGGGCAGCTCCATCTGGACATTGTGTTCTTCCCCAGGGCAGCTTCATCTGGACATTGTGTTCTGTCCCAGAGCATCTCCATCTGGACATTGTGTTCTGTCCCAGGGCAGCTCCATCTGGACATTGTGTTCTTCCCCAGGGCAGCTCCATCTGGACATTGTGTTCCGTCCCAGGACAGTTCCATCTGGACATTGTGTTCTTCCCCAGGGCAGCTCCATCTGGACATTGTGTTCTGTCCCAGGGCAGCTCCATCTGGACATTGTGTTCTTCCCCAGGGCAGCTCCATCTGGACATTGTGTTCCGTCCCAGGACAGTTCCATCTGGACATTGTGTTCTTCCCCAGGGCAAATCCATCTGGACATTGTGTTCTTCCCCAGGGCAAATCCATCTGGACATTGTGTTCTGTCCCAGGACAGTTCCATCTGGACATTGTGTTCTTCCCCAGGACAGCTCCTTCTGGACATTGTGTTCTGTCCCAGGGCAGCTCCTTCTGGACATTGTGTTCCGTCCCAGGACAGTTCCATCTGGACATTGTGTTCTGTCCCAGGGCAGCTCCATCTGGACATTGTGTTCTGTCCCAGGGCAGCTCCATCTGGACATTGTGTTCCGTCCCAGGGCAGCTCCATCTGGACGTTGTGTTCTCCCCCAGGGCAGCTTCATCTTGACATTGTGTTCTTCCCCAGGACAGCTCCATCTGGACATTGTGTTCTGTCCCAGGGCAGCTCCATCTGGACATTGTGTTCCGTCCCAGGGCAGCTCCATCTGGACATTGTGTTCTGTCCCAGGGCAGCTCCATCTGGACATTGTGTTCCGTCCCAGGGCAGCTCCATCTGGACATTGTGTTCCGTCCCAGGGCAGCTCCATCTGGACGTTGTGTTCTCCCCCAGGGCAGCTTCATCTTGACATTGTGTTCTTCCCCAGGACAGCTCCATCTGGACATTGTGTTCCGTCCCAGGGCAGCTCCATCTGGACATTGTGTTCTGTCCCAGGGCAGCTCCATCTGGACATTGTGTTCACCCCCAGGGCAGCTCCATCTGGACATTGTGTTCCGTCCCAGGGCAGCTCCATCTGGACATTGTGTTCTGTCCCAGGGCAGCTCCATCTGGACATTGTGTTCACCCCCAGGGCAGCTCCATCTGGACATTGTGTTCACCCCCAGGGCAGCTCCATCTGGACATTGTGTTCACCCCCAGGGCAGCTCCATCTGGACATTGTGTTCTGTCCCAGGGCAGCTCCATCTGGACATTGTGTTCACCCCCAGGGCAGCTCCATCTGGACATTGTGTTCACCCCCAGGGCAGCTCCAACTGGACATTGTGTTCTTCCCCAGGGCAGCTCCATCTGGACATTGTGTTCTGTCCCAGGGCAGCTCCATCTGGACATTGTGTTCTGTCCGAGGGCAGCTCCATCTGGACATTGTGTTCTGTCCCATAGCAGCTCCATCTGGACATTGTGTTCCGTCCCAGGGCAGCTCCATCTGGACGTTGTGTTCTCCCCCAGGGCAGCTTCATCCTGACATTGTGTTCTCCCCCAGTGCAGCTCCATCTGGACATTGTGTTCTGTCCCAGGGCAGCTCCATCTGGACATTGTGTTCTCCCCCAGGGCAGCTCCATCTGGACATTGTGTTCTCCCCCAGGGCAGCTCCATCTGGACATTGTGTTCTGTCCGAGGGCAGCTCCATCTGGACATTGTGTTCTGTCCCATAGCAGCTCCATCTGGACATTGTGTTCCGTCCCAGGGCAGCTCCATCTGGACGTTGTGTTCTCCCCCAGGGCAGCTTCATCTTGACATTGTGTTCTCCCCCAGTGCAGCTCCATCTGGACATTGTGTTCTGTCCCAGGGCAGCTCCATCTGGACATTGTGTTCTCCCCCAGGGCAGCTCCATCTGGACATTTTGTTCTCCCCCAGGGCAGCTCCATCTGGACATTGTGTTCTGTCCCAGGGCAGCTCCATCTGGACATTGTGTTCTGTCCCAGGGCAGCTCCATCTGGACATTGTGTTCTCCCCCAGGACAGCTCCATCTGGACATTGTGTTCTGTCCCAGGGCATTTCCATCTGGACATTGTGTTCTCCCCCAGGACAGCTCCATCTGGACATTGTGTTCTGTCCCAGGACAGCTCCATCTGGACATTGTGTTCTGTCCCAGGGCAGCTTCATCTTGACATTGTGTTCTGTCCCAGGGCAGCTCCATCTGGACATTGTGTTCTGTCCCAGGGCATTTCCATCTGGACATTGTGTTCTCCCCCAGGACAGCTCCATCTGGACATTGTGTTCTGTCCCAGGGCATTTCCATCTGGACATTGTGTTCTCCCCCAGGGCAGCTTCATCCTGACATTGTGTTCTCCCCCAGTGCAGCTCCATCTGGACATTGTGTTCTGTCCCAGGGCAGCTCCATCTGGACATTGTGTTCTCCCCCAGGGCAGCTCCATCTGGACATTGTGTTCTCCCCCAGGGCAGCTCCATCTGGACATTGTGTTCTGTCCCAGGGCAGCTCCATCTGGACATTGTGTTCTCCCCCAGGGCAGCTCCATCTGGACATTTTGTTCTCCCCCAGGGCAGCTCCATCTGGACATTGTGTTCTGTCCCAGGGCAGCTCCATCTGGACATTGTGTTCTGTCCCAGGGCAGCTCCATCTGGACATTGTGTTCTCCCCCAGGACAGCTCCATCTGGACATTGTGTTCTGTCCCAGGGCATTTCCATCTGGACATTGTGTTCTCCCCCAGGACAGCTCCATCTGGACATTGTGTTCTGTCCCAGGACAGCTCCATCTGGACATTGTGTTCTCCCCCAGGGCAGCTTCATCTTGACATTGTGTTCTGTCCCAGGGCAGCTCCATCTGGACATTGTGTTCTGTCCCAGGGCATTTCCATCTGGACATTGTGTTCTCCCCCAGGACAGCTCCATCTGGACATTGTGTTCTGTCCCAGGACAGCTCCATCTGGACATTGTGTTCTGTCCCAGGGCATTTCCATCTGGACATTGTGTTCTTCCCCCAGGGCAGCTTCATCTTGACATTGTGTTCTGTCCCAGGGCAGCTCCATCTGGACATTGTGTTCTGTCCCAGGGCAGCTCCATCTGGACATTGTGTTCTGTCCCATAGCAGCTCCATCTGGACATTGTGTTCCGTCCCAGGGCAGCTCCATCTGGACATTGTGTTCTCCCCCAGGGCAGCTTCATCTTGACATTGTGTTCTCCCCCAGGGCAGCTCCATCTGGACATTGTGTTCTGTCCCAGGGCAGCTCCATCTGGACATTGTGTTCTGTCCCAGGGCAGCTCCATCTGGACATTGTGTTCTGTCCCAGGGCAGCTCCATCTGGACTTTCTCCCAAAGTTAAACTTCACATAGTATTCCACACAAATTACAATGTTGTCTGTCTCTAGAAGATTCATGGTGAAATGTCGAGCTCTTTGACTCTGTGCTGTTCTCCCATGTGAAGTACACTGCACCACTGGGTAACAATACATCCTGGTATGTTGGTTGCTCCCATGTCCTTGTTGGCCATTGAGCATTCACAATGTCCATTAAGGAAAGGAGCTCTGTTTACTGGAGAACAGTGAGTTTGGAAGTTGTGACCGAGACCTTTCTCTGATTGTTGTGTCTTCTGAGAGTTGGAATTGGTGAGTCTGATTGTACATCAGAACCAGCATCAGTCAGATTCAATGTTAGGAGGTTCAGCGATGGAATTACTTTCCAGTTTTAAGGCACAATTATAGGCCACTGGAACTCTGTATAAATTCCACAATAGTGTAACAGGACAAGATTCCAGGTCTCAGACTTAGCAATGAGCTGAAAAGTCACAGAAAGGTGCAGACAAAAAGCAAGTTCCATGTCTACAGCACTCTCACTGACAGAACACAACCTCCCAGTGCTTACAGTCCACAGGGGACAGGGAAAACTGGGATAGAAACTTGGAAAATTTACAAGTTTCTTCCTCAAACCAGGAACAGCCCATACACCACTTTTTTGTTCAGTCCCCAGTTATACACAGAATGCATTGCAGTCTCATGTTTTGTTCATTTAAAACAAAACTTGTCTCTCATTCTGTAATTTGATCTTTGTTATGGGTACGGTGATGAAGTGGATATGATACTCAACTAGGAATCCAGTGGACTAATAATCCAAAGTGTGGGAGTTCAAATCCCACAATGGCTGTGAGAATCATAGGCTCATTGAATGGTTACAACACAGAAGGAGGCCATTCGGCCTGTCATATCTGTGCCAGCTTTTTCCAAAAGGCATAAAGACAGCATTTGACTGGGTACGGCATCAAGGAGCCCCAGTAAAACTGGAGTCAAGGGGAATCGGGGAAATCTCTCCACTGGTTGGAGTCATACCGAGCATAACAGAAGATGACTGTTGTTGTTGGTGGTCAGTCATCTCATCTCCAGGACATCGCTGCAGGAGTTCCTCAGGGTAGTGCCCCAGGTTCATCCATCTTCAGCTGCTTCATCAAAGAGCTTCCTTCAATCATAAGATCAGAAGTGGGGATGTTCATTGATAATTGCACAATGTTCAGTTTCATTCATAACTCCTCAGATACTGAAGCAGTCCATGTAGAAATGCAGCAAGACCTGGACAATATCCAGGCTTGGGCTGATAAGTGGCAAGTAACATTCGCGCCACACAAGTGCCAGGCAATGACCATCTCCAACAAGAAGAATCCAACCAACATTCAATGGCATTACAATCACTGAATCCCTCACTATCAACATCCTGGGAGTTACCATTGACCAGAAACTTAACTGAAGTAGCCATATAAATACCGTGGCTACAAGAGCAGGTCAGAGGCTAGGAATCCTGCAGTGAGTAACGCACCTCCTGACTCCCCAAAGCCTGCCCATAAGGCACAAGGCAGGAGTGTGATGGAATACCCTCCACTTGCCTGAATGGGTGCAGTTCCAACAACACTCAAGAAGCTCGACACCATCCAGGACAACGCAGCTTCTTGATTGGCACCTCATCCACAAACATTCACGCCCTCCATCACTGAAGCACAGTGACAGCAGTGTGTACCATCTACAAGATGCACTGCAGCAATGCACCAAGGCTCCTTAGACAGCACCTTCCAAATCCGCGACCTCTACCAACTGGAAGGACAAGGGCAGCAAATCCATGGGAATACCACCACCTGCAAGTTCCCCTCCAAGTCACACACCATCCTGATTTGGAACTGTATCGCCGTTCCTTCACTGATGGAGGGTCAAAAACCTGGAACTCCCTTCCTAACACCACTGTGGGTGTACCTACCCCAAATAGACTGCAGTGGTTCAAGAAGGCAGCTCACCACCACCTTCTCAAGGGCAATTAGAGATGATCAATAAATGCTGGCCTGGCCAGCGGCACCCACATCCCATGAACGAATGAAATAAAAGCAACTCAACTCATCCCACTCCCCTGCCTTTTCCCCATAGCCCTGCAAATCGTTTCTCTTCAGGTGTTTATCCAATCCCCTTCTGAAAGCCCCGATTGAATCAGCCTCCACCATACTCTCAGACAGTTCATTCCAGATCCTGACCACTCTCTGGGTAAAACAGTTTTTCCTCATGTCATCATTGGTTCCTTTACCAACCTCCTTAAATTGGTGTCCTATTCCTCTACACAGCGGGTCTTTCTCTCTCTCCAGGCAGGTCACAGCCAAATTCCAAAAATGCTTGCTCTTTTTCCAACTCATTGGTTTTAAAAAGTGTCAAAAGTGAAAGCAAACCTTCCTGAACCAATCACATGACAAGACAGTCTCTCCAGTCATTCAAAGTGTTGCTCTGAGCAGGTCAAAACCCCTTGCTGTTTCCTTGAAACTGTCTGCTTCCCAGTTCTTTTGTACAGAGTCAACATCCAAAAAATTCAGCTATTTGCAGGTCAATGTCCACTGAGTGAAAGTCCTTTTCTCAGTTTTTAAAACACAAAGAATTCTAAGTTCTGAGTACAAAAAGTAAAATTCTTGTAACACTATGCTGAAGACAGTGCTGCAGGTGATCAGGAACAATGAGGGGAAATATGACTATTATATACACAAAATGAAGGCTCATGCTAAGACAGAGGTGAGATGGGGAGGAAACGAGAAAGAAGACATACTAGCAAAGAAAGGCGCTATAGGAGGAGAGTCTTGGGATCCCATGGAAGAAGTGGGAGAAATAGCAATGATGGCAGTGGTTGAGCCAGTGAGAGTGAGTGATCTTATAGAAGTGAAAAAGTTGGATCCAGCACTCAGGGAGGTGTTAAACAAACTAGAAAAGGAGGAGACTGTTGAGAGACCCTGTGGAAGAGCTGAAATGGGAATTAAAGAAGGGATGTTATTTAAAAATGACAAGTGGGTGGTGCCTACAACCCAGAGGGAAGATTTTCTCTGATTAGTACATGGAGGGACCAGGAGCAGGACATCCTAGTGCAGAGGGAACATGGAAAAGAGTGAATGTGGTGGGATGGTGGCCTCATCAGACAGAGGATGTGGAGGATTTTTTCATAATTGTTGATTTGTGCAGCCAATAATCCAGACCTACAGAGGAGAAAGGCACCTTTGGGGCACACCCAAAGATTAGAAGGACCTTGGCAGTGTGCATATAGATTTTATAGAATCTCTTCCAACTTCCAGCAGTGGGAATAAATACTGTTTATTCTGGTTGATAACTTCACCAAATGGGTTGAGGCAGTTCCATGTAACGCAGCTACCCACTGAAGTATCTCGAAAATCCTGGTGAAGGAGATATTCTCCAGAAGGTGACTACCACGGATCATGGGATCAGATCAGGAAAGACACTTTACTGGAAAGGGAATGCCAGTGACTTTGAAACTGCTGGATATTGAAGGGAAATAGCACATAAATCATAATCCACAGTCCTCAGTAATTGTAGAGCACATGAATAAAACCCAATCGGCCCGTCATTTCTGTGAACACCTGGAAAGCATAAATGGGATTGGACAAAGTCAGCATGGGTTTACGGAAGGGAGATCATGCTTATCAAATCGACTGGAGTTTTTTGAGGCTGTAACTAGTAGAATAGATAAGGATGATAAGGATAATAGATAATAGATAACCAGTGGATGTGGTGTATTTGGATTTTCAGAAGGCTTTTGATAAGGTCCCACGTAAGAGGCTCGTGGGCAAAATTAAAGCACATGGGATTGGGGGTAATATATTGGCATGGAATGAGAATTGGTTTACAGACAGGAAACAGAGAATAGGAATAAATGGGTCTTTTCCGAGTGGCAGGCAGTGACGAGTGGGGTATGGCAGGGATCAGTGCTTGGGCCCCAGCTATTCACAATATATATTAATGACTTGGGTGAGGGAACCAAATGTAACATTTCCAAGTTTGCAGACGACACAAAGCTGGAGGAGGGCGGGGGGGGCGGGAGGTGGTGGTGGGGTGCGAGTGATCTGTGAGAAGGATACAAAGAGGCTTCAATGTGATTTGCACAAGTTGGGTGAATGGGCAAATGCATGGCAGATGCAGTATAATGTGGATAAATGTGAAGTAATCCACTTTGGTTGTAATAATAGAAAGGCAGATTATCTGTATGGTGATAGATTGGGTAAGGGGAAGGTGCAACGAGACCTGGGTGTCCTTGTACACCAGTCACTGAAAGCAAGCATTCAGGTGCTGCAAGCAGTTAGGAAGGCAAATGGGATGTTGGCCTTCATTGCAAGAGGATTTGAGTACCGGAGTAAGGATGTCTTACTGCAGACGAGAGTGGTCCTAAAGGAAGGGTGCTAAATTGGGGGAAGGCCAACTATACCAAAATTCGGCAGGAGCTGGGGAATGTAGATTGGGAGCAGCTGTTTGAAGGTAAATCCACTTTTGATATGTGGGAGGCTTTTAAAGAGAGGTTGATTAGCGTACAGGAGAGACATGTTCCTGTGAAAATGAGGGGCAGAAATGGCAAGATTAGGGAACCATGCATGACAGGTGAAATTGTGAGACTAGCTAAGAGGAAAAAGGAAGCACACATAAGGTCTAGGCGGCTGAAGAAAGACGAAGCTTTGAAAGAATATCGGGATTGTAGGCGCAATCTGAAACGAGGAATTAATAGGGCTAAAAGGGGTCATGAAATATCTTTAGCAAACAGGGTTAAGGAAAATCCCAAAGCCTTTTATTCATATATAAGGAGCAAGAGGGTAACTAGAGAAAGGATTGGCCCACTCAAGGACAAAGGAGGAAAGTTATGCGTGGAGTCAGAGAAAATGGGTGAGATTCTAAACGAGTACTTTGCATCGGTATTCACTGAGGAGAGGGACATGACGGATGTTGAGGTTAGGGACAGATGTTTGATTACTCTAGGTCAAGTCGGCATAAGGAGGGAGGAAGTGTTGGGTATTCAAAAAGGCATTAAGGTGGACAAGTCCCCAGGTCCGGATGGGATCTATCCCAGGTAACTGTGGGAAGCGAGAGAGGAAATAGTTGGGGCCTTAACAGATATCTTTGCAACATCCTTAAACACGGGTGAGGTCCCGGAGGACTGGAGAATTGCTAATGTTGTCCCCTTGCTTAAGAAGGGTAGCAGGGAAAATCCAGGTAATTATAGACCGGTGAGCCTGATGTCAGTGGTAGGGAAGCTGCTGGAGAAGATACTGAGGGATAGGATCTCTTCCCATCTGGAAGAAAATGGGCTTATCAGTGATAGGCAACATGGTTTTGTGCAGGGAAGGTCATGTCTTACCAACTTAATAGAATTCTTTGAGGAAGTGACAAAGTTGATTGATGAGGGAAGGGCTGTAGATGTCATATACATGGACTTCAGTAAGGCGTTTGATAAGATTCCCCATGGTAGGCTGATGGAGAAAGTGAAGGCGCATGGGGTCCAAGGTGTACTAGCTAGATGGATAAAGAACTGGCTGGGCAACAGGAGACAGAGAGTAGCAGTGGAAGGGAGTTTCTCAAAATGGAGACGTGTGACCAGTGGTGTTCCACAGGGATCCGTGCTGGGACCACTGTTGTTTGTGATATACATAAATGATTTGGAGGAAAGTATAGGTGGTCTGATTAGCAAGTTTGCAGACGACACTAAGATTGGTGGAGTAGCAGATACTGAAGGGGACTGTCAGAGAATACAGCAGAATATAGATAGACTGGAGAGTTGGGCAGAGAAATGGCAGATGGAGTTCAATCAGGGCAAATGCGAGGTGATGCATTTTGGAAGATCCAATTCAAGAGTGAACTATACAGTAAATGGAAAAGTCCTGGGGAAAATTGATGTACAGAGAGATTTGGGTGTTCAGGTCCATTGTTCCCTGAAGATGGCAACGCAGGTCAATAGAGTGGTCAAGAAGGCATACGGCATGCTTTCCTTCATCGGACGGGGTATTGAGTACAAGAGTTGGCAGGTCATGTTACAGTTGTATAGGACTTTGGTTCGGCCACATTTGGAATACTGCGTGCAGTTCTGGTCGCCACATTACCAAAAGGATGTGGATGCTTTGGAGAGGGTGCAGAGGAGATTCACCAGGATGTTGCCTGGTATGGAGGGCGCTAGCTATGAAGAGAGGTTGAGTAGATTAGGATTATTTTCATTAGAAAGACGGAGGTTGAGGGGGGACCTGATTGAGGTGTACAAAATCATGAGAGGTATAGACAGGGTGGATAGCAAGAAGCTTTTTCCCAGAGTGGGGGATTCAATTACAAGGGGACACGAGTTCAAAGTGAAAGGGGAAAAGTTTAGGGGGGATATGCGTGGAAAGTTCTTTACGCAGAGGGTGGTGGGTGCATGGAATGCATTACCAGCGGAGGTGGTAGACGCGGGCACGATAGCGTCTTTTAAGATGTATCTAGACAGATACATGAATGGGCAGGAAGTAAAGAGATACAGACCCTTAGAAAATAGGCGACAGTTTTAGATAGAGGATTTGGATCGGCGTAGGCTTGGAGGGCCGAAGGGCCTGTTCCTGTGCTGTAATTTTCTTTGTTCTTTGTTCTTTATACAGGGCCTTGGTGAGACCACGTCTGGAGTATATTGTGCAGTTTTAGTCTCCTCATCTGAGGAAGATGTTCTTGCCATGGAGGGAGTGCAAAGAAGATTTACTAGGCTGATTCCTGGAATGGCAGGATTGACGTATGAGGAGAGAATGGATCGACTAGGCCTATATTCACTAGAGTTTAGAAGAATGAGAGGGGATCTCATAGAAACCTATAAAATTCTAACAGGACTAGACGGGCTAGATGCAGGGAGGATGTTCCTGATGGCTGGGGAGTCCAGAACCAGGGGTAACTGTCTCAGGATATGGGGTATGCCATTTAGAACCGAGATGAGGAGAAATTTCTTCACTCAGAGGGTGGTGAACCTGTGGAATTCTCTACCGCAGAAGGCAATGGAGGCCAAGTCATTAAAATATATTCAAGAAGGAGAAAAATATATTTCTGAATGCCAAAGGGATCAAGGGATATGGAGAGAAAGCAGGAACAGGAAACTGAATTAAACTATCAGCCATGATCTTTTTTGAATGGCGGAGCAGGCCTGAAGGGCCGAATGGCCTATTCCTGCTCCTATTTTCTATGTTTCTTTGTGCTGGTTCTCAGAATGAGCAATTCAGAGTGTGCCACACTCCCGCCTTCTCCCCGTAGCCCTGCACATTCTTCCTTTTCAGACAATAATAAAAAGGCAGTGGAAGCAGAGTCCTTAAATATTTTTAAGGCAGAGGGAGATAGATTCTTGATAAGGAAGAGGGAGAAAGGTTCTCAGAGGGAGGTGGGAATGTGGAGTCGTGGTTACAATCAGATCAGCCATGATCTTATTGAATAGTGCAGCAGGCTCGAGGGGCCGAGTGGCCTCCTCCTGCTCCTAATTCCTATGTTCGGATGCTTGTATCTGCTTCCACCACACTCTCAGACAGTGCATTTCAGATTCTAACCACTCGCTGTGTGAAAAGGTTTTCTTCATGTCTCCATTGCTTCTTTTGCCGATTATCTTAAATCTGTGCCCTCTGGTTCTCGATCCTTCCTTCAGTGGGAGCAGTTTCTCTCTATCTGCTCTGTCCAGACCCCTCATGATTTTGAATACCTCGATCAAATCCCCTCTCAGCCCCAGCTTCTCCAATCTATCTACATAACTGAAGTTCCTCGTTCCTGGAACTATTCTTGTGAATCTTTTCTGCACCCTCTCTAATGCCTTCACATCCTTCCTTTCGTGTGGTGCTCAGAACTGGATGCAATGCTCCAGTTGACGATGAACCAGTGTTTTATACAAGTTTAACATAACTTCCTTGCTTTTGTACTCTGTGCCCTTACTGATAAAACTTAGGATGATGTATGCTTTATTAACCACCCTCACAACCTGTCCTGCCACTGCAATCATTTACACACATATACACCCAGGTCCCTCTGTTACTGCACCCACTTTAGAATTTTACCCTTTATTTTATATTGTTTCTCCACATTCTTTCTACCAAAATAAATCACTTCACACATTTCTACATTAAATTTCATCTGCCACTTGTCTGCCCATTCCACCAACCTGTCTATGTGCTTTGGAAGTTCTACACTATCCTCCTCACAATTCACAATGCTTCCAATGTGATCACAAATGACAGAATCTGCCCACACTGACAGTGAGTGAACTACACAGCACATTCAGACAGACCCGAACCACATCCCTATCCTATTAAATGATGCACTAACTTTGTTTCTCAGTGAAATCAGTAATAATCAACATCACACGAACCAGCTCGGAAATTATTTTCTCGAAACACAATTTCACTTCAAGCACAAATGCCCAGCAAGCTGTACAAAGAATGTTACTGTTTATAAAGCAGCAAAGCAGTGAACTGCATTAGGCCCAGGATAGTTTAACTACTTAGTAAAGGGTGCCCTCTATTGACTGTCATCGCTGTCACATACACAGAATACACTGAACCATTAGTCATACTCAAGTATGGTCGACAGGAGTTTATAATCCACCAGGGCCCTGAGCAGACATTTGCTTCCAGGTGTCTCTTGGTCTGTTGCTCTGGAATGTTGGATGTGGGAGATACACACAAGGATATAGGAAAGCATATAACAAGAAAAGGCCATTCTGCTCATCAAGCCTGCTCCTTTCACTAACAAGGTACAAATCTTCCCTGTTCTCGATTATATTCCCACTGAATCTCAGAAGAGAAGTTTCTGTGTAAATACACTTTGATTGCCAAACATAATCAAACAAAATTAGAGAATAGTAATTCATCTTCCCATTTTCACCCCTGGATTGCTCTCCTCGAGGGATCAATTTCCTCTTTGGAATATGTTAACAGACCTCATTATCTCAAACTGATATGGTTGTACAAAATGTACCATCCTGGATCAATGGTTCAATTGGAACTAATTTTCACTCCGAGAATGTGTGTGTGTTCTGTGGAAATAATTCTTCACAAATCAAATTAACAATAGCATCAAATTAATCACCTCAATTGCTCCTCGGTGAAACAGGTTGACAGTGGGTGGCAACAGGCTATTCAATCATGGGGGCATCACAGGAAACCTGATTCTGTAATAATCTGACATCCCTACATACAGACTTTCTAGTGAGTAACATGTACAGTGATTGGAAACTGACACTTTAATTTAATTCAAGTTTTTATATAAAACTCACAAACTCCTGTTAAAATGCATTTGTGAAGTTACCAAATATTGTCTTGTATTCCTCTGAGTTTAGAAAGTTGAACAGATGATTTAATTAAGGTGCTTAAAGTAATAAAAGGATTTGATAGGTTTGATGTAGAGAAGTTATTTTATCAAGTTCGGGAATCCACAACAAGGTGACATAATCCTAAAATTAGAAGATTCGAAATCAGGAAGTACTTCTTCACACAAAGGGTGGTGGAAATTGGAATTCTCTCCTCTAAAACATTGGAGATGTTGGTCAATTGACATTTTAAAGGCAGAGATTGACTGATTTTTATTGGATAAGAATAACAAGGAATATGGATCAAAGGCAGGTAAATGGAGTACAGATCAGCCATGATTGAACTGAATGATGGAACAGTCTTGAAGGGGCTGAATGGCCTACCCCTGTCCCTATATTCTACATAGCAGAGTAACAGTTAAGTGCTCATTTGGAGGCTCATATCTGGGGCTTTGTTCTTTGCTGGGTTTCTGCTTCTGTGTTTACTTCCCGAGATAATAAACACAAAACACAACTTCACAAATTGAAGCAGAAGCAGCATCTTCAGCTACAGATGAAAGTTGATTTTCGCTGCCAGTTCAAACTGCAGCACATTAGGGTCATTACAGTCGTAACCTTGGAGCGACTTCCAATTTCCACCAGCTGCTCCTGAGGAGTATCGATAAGAGGGAGACGGACAAGTCCCCACCCTCCCCCGCTCTCCTCCACATGTGGGGGGTGGGGAATAGGTGCTTAACCGTGGTTGTAGCAGGGGGGCTAAATTTTGCTCAGGGTGGGAATACGACATTATTCCCGACTGTCCAAATCTGCTCCCTTTCCCAGACCATGGTGCCATTGACAGGAAACACTGGGTCACTAAACACTGGGCGGACACATACAACAATTTTACAGAATAAAAATTGGGTCACACTCACATTCACCTGTGTCTAAAGAATATTCTTGGTCTGATGTTGGATATTGAATCATCAGGTAACAGAAATATGTCCTTGGTATTTATTCTGGAAAAAGTAAATCCCAACAATTACTTCCAATTAAATTATGACAAGAGCTGGAGGCCACACATTCAAATTAGTAAAAGGCAGCTTCAGGACTAATATCAAGGAGTCTTTCTTCATATCAGAGTGACTAATCATGGAATGGATTCCCAGATAAAGTAATGGAAATGAAAGTCATGGAAGAACCAGCTGGATGCTGCATTGGGGAGACTTTAGGGTCATCATCAATGGAGGAGCTAAGGTGGGCCGAATGGCCTTCCTCTTCCATTAATATCTTGTAATATATAGAGGAAAGGGGCAATGTCTGTCATCGTAAATGAAAGAACTGGATATTGAGGATTAGTGACTTGTTGAAACTGAAGTGTTCACACTCTTTGTTTCAGAGGCAGGATCAGTGACACCTACAATGAGATTTTTCTCAGCAATTTACCGAGACCTCAATATGCTGAGGAAATCTGTCCGAGTGTGGCACTGGGTACAGAAATTTAAAGTGAAATATAACCATTATTTCAGAACATCAGGAAATCCTTTTAAAAGTGATTCACTATCTTCACAAAGACTGCTGTGATGAACCAGTTCTCTGAGGAAGATCTTAATGTGCGTGATGTTTCAAAACATTGGCTTCAAACAGAGACTAGAAACATGCTTTCCTGCCCTCTGTCAGAATAGCTACAGTGATAAACCTGGGCCTAGGAATTCAGGTGCACCTATTTTTGGGAATGTGAACAATGATCCCAGTACCTGAATGGTGAAGTCCACGGCACCACCAACACTGGGTCACTGATCTCATTTCCATTGGGCTGGTGAGTTGTGGACAGCAACAGGTTTCTCTTTCTGAGGTCTGGTCTGCACTTTGGGCCACCAGACAATCCAGTAGAAATGAGGAACTCACCACAGGAGGAAAAGTGGAGGTGGAATGGCACTGTGATACTTTGAGGAATGGCTGAACGTGTGAGAGAGCGTGCACCAAGCTTTTCTGATGATGTGTTACAGGTCTTGGTGGAAGAAGTGGAAAGAAGGAGAGACATCCAGTATCCACAGAGAGGCAGGAACTCCTCCAGATAGATGATCAAGAGACAGTGTGAAGAAGTAATAGCAGAGCTCAATGTCAGGAGTGTTGCTCCAAGAACAAGAATGCAGGAAGAAGTTTAATGATCTGACACGAGTTGTCAAGGTGACTGAGTGCATCTTCAAATGGCAGATCCTACCAACTGCATCACTAACCTCATCCATTGCTCAATTCACCAAACCCACATCACCCAGCCACCAACAGTCTCTATAAATCAGTATTCAACCCTTCAATTCATAGGATTTACCTCACCCTCACACACTTAGCATTACTGCCAACCTTGTACCAACAACTCACAGCTAGCACACAGCTATTCAACCATGACAGCCACATCAAACATATTACAGGACACTCACTCTCACACTTCTCTCTTTCTTATAGGAGAAGGTGGTTCATAATAGAGGCAACAAGAAGGAACTGGAGGCGGACAAGCAGGTCTGCAGATTTTAACCCTCACGGAGGAGACAGTGCTGGTCAATATGGGAAGGGGCATCGCTGAGGCTATGGACACTGGTGGGGCTGGAGAGATCGATGATAAGGTTGTCTGTATACCTTATCCTCCTTCTCTCATCACACAATCTCTTCAGACTCTCAAGCTGCAGACGGTGTAAACATGCACTTCTTACTTTCTCCTCTCCCCTCACCACAACCCAATCCTTGTCCATATTCATTTCAGGTACCCGAAAACTGGGAGCTTCCCAGTCAGGGAGGAAGAGGCAGAAAACAAGGAAGATAAAGAGACACCATCACTCAATCTTACACTTACAGCCACCAGTATTTTAGAGTCTAAGATAGAGGAGGGATCCAGATAGACTGATTTATAGATCAGAAATTGGCAAGCTGAAAGAAGACAGAGGGTGGTTGTTGATGGTAAATGTTCATCCTGGAGTATAGTTTCTAGTGGTGTACCGCAAGGATCTGTTTTGGGGCCACTGCTGTTTGTCATTTTTATAAATGACCTGGATGAGGGTGTAGAAGGGTGGGTTAGTAAATTTGCGGATGACACGAAGGTCGGTGGAGTTGTGGATAGTGCCGAAGGATGTTGTAGGGTACAGAGGGACATAGATAGGCTGCAGAGCTGGGCTGAGAGATGGCAAATGGAGTTTAATGCGGAGAAGTGTGAGGTGATTCACTTTGGAAGGAGTAACAGCAATGCAGAGTACTGGGCTAATGGGAAGATTCTTGGTAGTGTAGATGAGCAGAGAGATCTTGGTGTCCAGGTACATAAATCCCTGAAAGTTGCCACCCAGGTTAATAGAGCTGTTGAGAAGGCATATGGTGTGTTAGCTTTTATTAGTAGGGGGATCGAGTTTCGGAGCCACGAGGTCATGATGCAGCTGAACAGAACTCTGGTGCGGCCGCACCTGGAGTATTGCGTGCAGTTCTGGTCACCGCATTATAGGAAGGATGTGGAAGCTTTGGAAAAGGTGCAGAGGAGATTTACTAGGATGTTGCCTGGTATGGAGGGAAGGTCTTAGGAGGAAAGGCTGAGGGACTTGAGGTTGTTTTCGTTAGAGAGAAGGAGGAGAAGAGGTGACTTAATAGAGACATATAAGATAATCAGAGGATTGGACAGGGTGGATAGTGAGAGCCTTTTTCCTCGGATGGTGATGGCAAACATGAGGGGACATAGCTTTAAGTTGAGGGGTGATAGATTTAGGACAGATGTGAGAGGTAGTTTCTTTACACAGAGAGTAGTAGGGGCGTGGAACGCCCTGCCTGCAACAGCAGTAGACTCGCCAACTTTAAGGGCATTTAAGTGGTCATTGGATAGACATATGGATGAAAATGGAATAGTGTAGGTCAGATGGTTTCACAGGTCGGCGCAACATCGAGGGCCGAAGGGCCTGTACTGCGCTGTAATGTTCGATGTTCTATGTTCTATGTTCTATAGTTAGAGTTTCTGCCAGGTTAACTGTGTCTTAAAGGGACACGGTCTCTTTAATTACTCTTACTATTAACCATTTCAGCACTGAAATGTTTCTGCCTCTACCACCCTTTCAGGCAGTGAGTTCCAGACCCCCACCACCCTCTGGCTGAAAGAATTACTCCTCAACTCACCTCTAATCCTTCCACCAATTACTTTAAGTCTATGCCTCCTGGTTATTGACCTCTCTGCTGAGGGAAATAGGTCCTTCCTATTCACTCTATCTAGGCCCCTCATAATTTTATACACCTCAATTAAACCTCCCCTCAGCCTCCTCTGTTTCAAAGATAACAACCCCAGCCAATCCAATCTTTCCTCATAGCTGAAATTCTCCATTCCTGGTAACATCCTTGTAAATCTCCTCTGTACCCTCTCTTGTGTGATCACATTCTTCCTGTAATGTGGTGACCAGAACTGTACACAGTATTCTAGCTGTGGTCTAACGATCCACTGATTTAAGGTGATTGGTGGAAGGATTAGAGAGGACATGAGGAAACACATTTTCACCCAGAGGGTGGTGGGTATCTGGAATTCACTGCCTGGATCGGTGGTGAAGGCAGAAACCCTCAACTCATTGAAAAGGTACCTGGACCTGCACCTGAAGTGCTGTAACCTGCCAGGTTATGGACCAGGTGCCGGAAGGTGGGATTAGAATGGGCAGCTTGTTTGTTCAGCCAGCGCAGCCACGATGGGCTGAATGGCCTCTTTCTGTGCCGTAACCTTTCTATGGTTCCAACTAGTGTTTTATACAGTTCTAGAATAACCGCCTTGCTATTATAGTCCAGGCCTCAGCTAATAATGGAAAGTATTCCGTATGCCTTTTTGACCACCTTTTCTACCTGTCCTGCTACTTTCAGGGAGCTGTGCAGATAAACTCCAAGTTCCCTCTATTCCTCTACACTTCTCAGAATCCTCCATTTATTGTATATTCATTTGCCTGGTTTGTCCTGCCCAAATTCATTCCCTCTCATTTCTCTGGATTAAGTTCCATTTGCCATTTTTCTGCTCACCTGACCAGTCCATTGATATCTTCCTGCAGTCTACAGCTTTCTTCCTCACTATCCACCACACGGACAATCTTTGCATCATCTGCAATCTTTTTAATCATGCCCCGACATTGAAGTTTAAATCACTGATATATACACAAATAGTGAGGGACCCAGTACTGAGACCTGTGGAACCCACTGGAAAGAAACTTCCAGTCACAAAACACCTGCCAACCAGAATCCTTTGCTTCCTGTCACTGATCCAATTTCCCACTTTCCCTCGGATCCCATGGGCTTTTAATTTTCTGAACAGTCTGCCATGTGGAACCTTATCAAAAGCCTTGCTAAACTCCATGTAGACTGCATCAAACATGCTGCCCTCATTGACGCTCCTTGTAACCTCCTCAAAAAATTCAATCAACTTAATCAGACATGACCTTCCCTTAACAAATCCAAGATCACTGTCCTGGATCAATCTGTGCCTCTCTAAATGATGATTTATATGGTCTATCAGAATGTTTCCAATAATTTTCCCACCACTGCAGTTAGGCTGACTGGCCTGTAATTACTCGGGTTTTCCCTTCCTTGTGCTGTGCTAGATATTATTTGCTCTTTGACAGGATGTAGAATAGATTTGTTAAAATGTTACCTTGATTTCACTCAGTAGTGAGAATCGATGCAAGGTTAAGGGGTATAAAAGTACTACTCACTTTCGGTGAGGTGATGACAACACATTAAGGTCACTAAAGACTGTTGTAATTCTGTGTAAGTAGCTGGATAAGCCACTTTATCAACACTGATGCAGTCTCTAGTCAGATATCTATGCTGTTGAGTGGCGACCAGAATTGCACACAATATTCTAAGTGTGGCCTAACTAAGGTTCTGTGCAGCTGCAGCATGACTTGCCAATTTTTATACTCTATGCCCCGACCGATGAAGGCAAGCATGCCGTATGTCTTCTTGACTACCTTATCCACCTGCGTTGCCACTTTCAGTGACCTGTGGACCTGTACGCCCAGATCTCTCTGCCTGTCAATAGTAATAAGGGTTCTGCCATTTACTGTATACCTCCCACCTGCATTAGACCTGTCTTGTGGGTCCTTTGCCTGTTCTAGTGCTCCTACACAGTGCTACCCCAGTGGATACAGCATGGCTGGTGGAAGGTTACTGACTTTCACTGGGGGAGACTGCAGATAGCCTTGCAGGAAGTACTCAAGCTGCTCTAGGCCGAGGAGGCCTGGCTTCAGACTGCAGCACCTCAGCATGGGTGGCAGTATTTAGCTGGCTGACTAACAGGCAACAGCAGGGGTACTGGAGAGTGACAGTGGTGGGAATATAAACACTTTCATCCTGAGAGAGGACAGCAGGTTTGTGCTCCACGGAGCCACTGTCACTGCCCCGGGTGACACCGCCACAATCCTAGTAATCTGCTGGAGCACAGTTACAGAAATCATATAATTTACAGCACAGAAGGAGGCCATTCAGCCCATTGTGTCCACACTATCCGACAAGGAGCCATCCAGCCTAATCCCACTTTCCAGCTCTTGGTCCATAGTCTTTATCACTTCAAGTCCATATCCAAGAACTTTTTAAATGTTACGAGGGTTTCTGCCTCTACCATCCTTTCAGGTAGTGAGTTCCAGATCCCCACCACCCTCTGGGTTAAAATGTCCCCCTGAATCACCTCTAAACCTCCTACATCTGACCCTAAATCTATGCCTCTGGTTATGGACCCTTCAGCCAAGGGGAATAGATCCTTCCTATCCACTCTGTCGAGACCCCTCATAATTTTATAAACTTCACTTAGGTCTCTCCTCAGCCCTCTCTGTTCCAAAGAAAACAACCCCAGCCGATCATATCTTCCCTCGTAACTAAAATTCTCCGGTCCCAGCAACATCCTTGTAAATCTCCTTTGTATCCTCTCCAGTGCAATCCCATCTTTCCTGCGGTGTGCGGTGACCAGAACTGCACACAGTACTCCAGCTGTGGACTAACTAGTGTTTTATACAGTTCCAGTATAACCTCCCAGTTCTTATATTTCATGTCTCAGTTAATGAAGACAAGTATCCCATGTGCCTTCTTGACCACCATATCTACCTGTCCAGCCACTTTCAGGGATCTGTGAACGTGCATTCCAAGGTCCCTCTGTTCCTCTACATTTCTCAGTAACCTACAATTTATTGTGTATTCCTTTGCCTTGTCAGCCTTCCCCAAATGCATTACCTCACACTTCTCCGGATTGAACTCCATTTGCCACTGCTCTGCCCACCTGACTCGTCCAATGATATTTTCCTGCAGTCTACAGCTTTCTTATTTATTAACAACCACACGGACAATGTTTGTATTGTCTGCAAATTTCTTATTCATACCCGTTACATTGAAGTAAAGGCCTGCTCAGGTCGGGGAAAAAGAACCCAACTCAAACCAGACCGAACCACAGTGGACCCGAGCCCGACCTGGCCCGAGTCCCTCCGATTTTGCCCCAAGCCCGACCCGACCCGAGCCCGAATCGACCATCCCTTTCCTTACCTTCCGACTCGGAACCTCCAGGAAGCTACAGCATGTGTGTGATGGCATCATAGAGATGTCACTCATTCACTGCGCACACTCAGTTTCGCTGCTTGACGTCCCGGTCTCCCAGCTCAGGTAAGTTTTATTTAATTTTAATACTGACCAGAAGAGCAATAACCGCCTGTGTCCAGCCTGACCCGGACCTGGACCCGAACCCAGCCCGACCTGAGCCCGAAAGCCGGACCTGGAAGAGGGGCCCAACCCGACCTGAACCCAACACATGTCGTCGGGTCCCGTCGGGTCCCGGTCGGGTCACAGGCCTTTACATTGAAGTCCAAATCATTGACATATCCTGCAAAAAGCAAGAGACCTGGTACTGAACCTTGCAGAACCCATTTGGAAAGTCTTCCAGTCACAAAAACACCCATCAATCCTTTGTTTCCTGCCTCTGAGCCAATTTTGAATCCATCTTGTCACTTTGCCTTGGTCCCCTGGGCTTTTTCTTTCATGACCAGTCTGTCATCTGGGTCTTTATCATAAACCTAGGTATCATCCATAGAGACTACATCAAATGCACTACCCTCATCGACCCTCCTTGTTTCCTCTTCAAAAAATTCAATCACGTTAGTCAGACACAACCTTCCCTTAACAAATCCATGCTGAATATCTTTGACTAATCCATGTCTGTCTAAATGAATATTTATCCTGTCCCTCAGAGCTTTTTCCAATATTTTTCCCACCACTGGAGGTAGGCTGACTGGCCTATAATTACTCGGTCTATTCCTTTCTCCCGTTTTAAACAATGGTACAATGTGAACTGTCCTCCAGTCCTCTGGCACCACACCTGTAGACAGAGAATATTGGAAAATGATGGTCAGAGCCTCTGCTGTTTCTTCTCTTGCTTCATTTAACAGCCTAGGATGCATTTCATCTGGGCTTGGTGATTTAACCACTTTCAAACATGTTAAATCCCTTAATATCTCATCTCATTATATTAGTTTTATCTAACATTGCACACTCCTCCTCCCTGATTGCAATTTCTGTATCATCCCTCTCTTTAGTGAAAACAAATGCGAATCCTCCTCCTTCATCCACAGGTTACCCTGGTGGACCCAAATAGGCTCTACTCTTTCTTTCATTATAATCCTGCCTTTCCGTATTTATAAAACAACCTTTAGTTTTCTTGATTTTATTTGACTTGCCAATTTTTTTCATGCCCTTTCTTTGCTTTCCTAATTTCCTTTTTAATTTCACCCCTACACTTTTTATACTCCTCTCGATTTTCTGCCTTGGTATCTGTCATTAATCTTCCTGTTTTACTTTATCCTCTCCTTTCAGCCCCTTGACATCCACAAGACTCTGGATTTGTTAGTCCCACCCTTTTTCTTTAAGGGAACATACTTGATCTGAACCCTCACTATCTCTTCCTTGAATGCCTCCCACTGATCCAGCACTGATTTACTTTCAAGTAACTGTTTCCAATCCCATTTAGCTAAATCACATTTCAGCTTAGTAAAATTAGCTTTTCCCCAATTGAGAACTTTTATTCCTGGTTTGTCTTTGTCCTTTTCCATAACTATCCTAAATCAAACTGAATTATGATCACTTCCATCAAAGTGCACCCCGTCCGATCCCCCTTCCACCTGCCCAGCTTCATTCCCTAAAATTATGTCCAGTCTCGCAATCCCTCTTTTTGGACTTGATACATACTGGATAACAATGTTCTCCTCAATGCATTTGAAGAATTCTGTGACCACTGAGTCTTTCACATAAACTCTACCCCAGTTAATATTGGGGCAGTTGAAATCCCCCACTATTATTGTTTAATTGTTTTTGCAGTTCTGAAATTTGTCCACATATTTGCTCTTCTCTCTCCTTCTAACAGTTTCAGGGTCTATAGCACACTCCCAGTAGTGTGATTGCCCCTGTTTTGTTCTTCAGTTCAACCCATATGGCAACATTTGTTTATCCTTCCACCTTATCTTCTCTCCTCACAGCTATAATTGTTTCTTTAATCAATATTGCAACTCACCCCCTCCTGAGATATCCCCATCTCTGTCTCGTCTGAAAACCCTGTAATTAGGAATGTTGAGCTGCCATTCCTGCCCTTCTTTCAGCCATGTCTCAGTAATAGCTATAATATCATAGTGCCATGTTGTCAATCTGTGCTCTCAGCTCATCTGCCTTATTTCCTCAACTTGTATTGAAGTATATATTATTTAGCTTTGTCAAACTCCCTTGTTTATTTTCTAACCTTCGTTTTCTCTGCCTTCCAAACACGCTGACTAATTTACTGCCTTCCATTTCCAACTTTACTTCTCTCTCTTCTGAATCTAATCTCAGGTTCCCATCCCTGTGCTCAGCTAGTTTAAACTCTCCCCAACAGCACGAGTAAAACTCACTGCGAGGATATTGGTCCCGGCCCTGTTGATTTGCAAACAGTCCGTCTTGTCCAGGTCCCACCTCCTCCAGAAGCAGTCCCAAAGCCTCAGGAATCTAAAGCCCTCCCTCCTGCATAATATCTCCAGCTCTATGTATTCATCAGCTCTATCTTCCTATTTCTGTACTCACTAACGCGTGGCACTGGGAGTAATCTGGAGATTAATACTTTGGAGGTTCTGCTTTTCAATCTCCCTCCTAGCTGCCTAAATTCTGCATCAGGACCTCATCCCTCCTTCTGCCTCTGTCATTGGTGCCAATATGGACCACGACCTCTGGCTGTTCACTCTCCCCTGTCAGAATGTCCTGCTGACTCTCAGTGATATCCTTGTCCCTGGCACCAGGGAGGCAACATACCATCATGGTAACACCTCTGTAGTCACAGAAGCACCTGTCTATTCTCCTCACTATCGAAGTCCCTCCCACTATTGCTCTTCAACTCTTCTTCCTCCCTCCCTGTACAGCTGAGACACCCATGGTGCTGTGGACTTGGCTCTGCCTGCACACCCCAGTGGAACCATCACTCTGACCAGTATTCAGAACTGAATACCAGTTAGAGATTGAGACGCACTCATGGGATCACTGTCCTGCATGCCTGGTCCTCCTTGTTCTTCTGGCCCTCACCCATTCCCCCTCTGCCAGCACATTTTTAAACTGCAGGGTGACCACCTCCAGAAAGCTCTCAGCCTCGTGGATGCTGCATGGTGACTCCAGTCACTGCTCAAACTCCGAAACCCAGAGCATGAGCTGCTGTAACCGGTGACACTTCCTGTACATGTGGTCATCCAGGTCATGAGAAGTGTCCAGGATTTCCCACATGACACAGGATGTGTATTCCACGGGGCTGAGGTTCCCTGCCATGTTTTACTTTCTAGACTAGTATCTAGAAACACTTAGAGCTGATCACCAGGTCTCGCTGTCTCCCGCTTCATCACTCAGACTGCTCCGTGTTTTGCAAAAGATCAGAACAGAATCTCTTCAGTCATTGCACTGAATTCTCTCAATCCCCAATTCTCCGAGTTTGGTATCTGTTGAAGCAGTACTCCATCAAGCTGGACTTGGTGCTGGGCTGCTGTGTGAGCCTGCAAGCCCCTTTGAGCACTGGCATCCACAGCCATGATGGCAGCAGTCAGAGCCTGTGTGGCAGCAAGCTCAGATTACAATACCACAGTCTGAGCTTCCACTGGAGCACTCAGACATTGGGGTGGCCTCTACTTGTACTGCAATTCACTCATCCATGTCTCTGATACTCTGGAAATGTTAATGTGCTCACTTGTGTTTATATTAATCAAATCATCAGAGGAATTTGTAACAGCAATATAATCATGGAGCTTCAGAGGGCAATATAACCATTGAAACAGGATGATTTGAAGGGATAGAGAGGAATAAAGAGCCTTTGCTGGCTCCATGTGGTTATTCTGATATCACTTTTATGTATCTTTGATGTGCTCTGATTCAGTGGCAGTATGAATGGAATGTAGATGTAGATAAAGTAGAATTAGGATAAGACTTGTGAGTGAAACACTGCATGTTGTATTCATACTGGATTGTGAAGTGTGATGTTCCTGAGTACACCGACTGGATTGTGAAGTGTGATCTACCTGAGTACACAGACAGGACTGTGAAGTGTGATGTACCTGAGCACACAGACTGGACTGTGAAGTGTGATGTTCCTGAGTACACAGACTGGATTGTGAAGTGTGATGTACCTGAGTACACAGACTGGATTGTGAAGTGTGATGTACCTGAGTACACAGACTGGATTGTGAAGTGTGATGTACCTGAGTACACAGACCGGATTGAGAAGTGTGATGTTCCTGAGTACACTGACTGGATTGAGAAGTGTGATGTACCTGAGTACACAGACTGAATTGTGAAGTGTGATGTACCTGAGTACACAGACTGGATTTTGAAGTGTGATGTTCCTGAGTACACAGACTGGATTGTGAAGTGTGATATACCTGAGTACACAGACTAGATTGTGAAGTGTGATGTTCCTGAGTACACAGCCTGGATTGTGAAGTGTGATGTACCTGAGTACACAGACTGGATTGTGAAGTGTGATGTACCTGAGTACACAGACCGGATTGTTTTAGTGTGATGTATCTGAGTACAAAGATTGGATTGTGAAGTGTGATGTACCTGAGTACACAGACTGGACTGTGAAGTGTGATGTATCTGAGTACACAGAATGCATTGTGAAGTGTGATGTACCTGAGTACACAGAATGGATTGTGAAGTGTGATGTACCTGAGTACACAGTCTGGTTTGTGAAGTGTGATGTACCTGTGTACACTGACTGGATTGTGAAGTGTGATGTATCTGAGTACACAGTCTGGACTGTGAAGTGTGATGTACCTGAGTACACAGACTGGATTGTGAAGTGTGATGTACCTGAGTATACTGACTGGATTGTGAAGTGTGATGTATCTGAGTACACAGACTGGATTGTGAAGAGTGATGTACCTGAGTACTCAGACAGAATTGTGAAGTGTGATGTACCTGAGTACACAGACTGGATTGTGAAGCGT
Organism: Heterodontus francisci; assembly: GCF_036365525.1. Taxonomy (NCBI): domain Eukaryota; kingdom Metazoa; phylum Chordata; class Chondrichthyes; order Heterodontiformes; family Heterodontidae; genus Heterodontus; species Heterodontus francisci. The sequence continues at coordinate 119,214,264 of NC_090378.1, read as the reverse complement.
GATGTACCCGAGTACACAGACTGGATTGTGAAGTGTGATGTACCTGAGTACACAGAATGGATTGTGAAGTGTGATGTACCTGAGTACACAGACCGGATTGTGAAGTGTGATGTATCTGAGTACACAGATTGGATTGTGAAGTGTGATATACCTGAGTACACAGTCTGGTTTGTGAAGTGTGATGTACCTGTGTACACAGACTGGATTGTGAAGTGTGATGGATCTGAGTACACAGACTGGACTGTGAAGTGTGATGTACCTGAGTACACAGACTGGATTGTGAAGTGTGATGTACCTGAGTATACAGACTGGATTGTGAAGTGTGATGTATTTGAGTACACAGACTGGATTGTGAAGTGTGATGTACCTGAGTACACAGACAGAATTGTGAAGTGTGATGTACCTGAGTACACAGACTGGATTGTGAAGTGTGATGTACCTGAGTACACAGACCGGATTGTGAAGTGTGATGTACCTGGGTACACAGACTGGATTGTGAAGTGTGATGTACCTGAGTACATAGCCCGGATTGTGAAGAGTGATGTACCTGTGTACACAGACTGCATTACGAAGTGTGATGTACCTGAGTACACAGACTGGATTGTGAAGTGTGATGTATCTGTGTACACAGACTGGATTGCGAAGTGTGATGTACCTGAGTACACAGTCTGGTTTGTGAAGTGTTATATACCTGAGTACACAGACCGGATTGAGAAGTGTGATGTTCCTGAGTACACTGACTGGATTGAGAAGTGTGGTGTACCTGAGTACACAGACTGAATTGTGAAGTGTGATGTACCTGAGTACACAGACTGGATTTTGAAGTGTGATGTTCCTGAGTACACAGACAGGATTGTGAAGTGTGATGCACCTGAGTACACAGACCGGATTGAGAAGTGTGATGTTCCTGAGTACACTGACTGGATTGAGAAGTGTGATATACCTGAGTACACAGACTAGATTGTGAAGTGTGATGTTCCTGAGTACACAGCCTGGATTGTGAAGTGTGATGTACCTGAGTACACAGACTGGATTGTGAAGTGTGATGTACCTGAGTACACAGACCGGATTGTTTTAGTGTGATGTATCTGAGTACACAGAATGGATTGTGAAGTGTGATGTACCTGAGTACACAGTCTGGATTGTGAAGTGTGATGTACCTGAGTACACAGAATGGATTGTGAAGTGTGATGTATCTGAGTACACAGAATGGATTGTGAAGTGTGATGCACCTGAGTACACAGAATGGATTGTGAAGTGTGATGTACCTGAGTACACAGAATGGATTGCGAAGTGTGATGTACCTGAGTACAAAGATAGGATTGTGAAGTGTGATGTACCTGAGTACACAGAATGGATTGTGAAGTGTGATGTACCTGAGTACACAGACTGGTTTGTGAAGTGTGATGTACCTGTGTACACAGACTGGATTGTGAAGTGTGATGTATCTGAGTACACATTCTGGACTGTGAAGTGTGATGTACCTGAGTACACAGACTGGATTGTGAAGTGTGATGTACCTGAGTATACAGACTGGATTGTGAAGTGTGATGTATCTGAGTACACAGACTGGATTGTGAAGAATGATGTACCTGAGTACTCAGACAGAATTGTGAAGTGTGATGTACCTGAGTACACAGACTGGATTCGTGAAGCGTGATGTACCTGAGTACTCAGACAGAATTGTGAAGTGTGATGTACCTGAGTACACAGACTGGATTGTGAAGTGTGATGTACCTGAGTACACAGAATGGATTGTGAAGTGTGATGTACCTGAGTACACAGACCGGATTGTGAAGTGTGATGTATCTGAGTGCACAGATTGGATTGTGAAGTGTGATGTACCTGAGTACACAGTCTGGTTTGTGAAGTGTGATGTACCTGTGTACACAGACTGGATTGTGAAGTGTGATGTATCTGAGTACACAGACTGGACTGTGAAGTGTGATGTACCTGAGTACACAGACTGGATTGTGAAGTGTGATGTACCTGAGTATACAGACTGGATTGTGAAGTGTGATGTACCTGAATACACAGACTGGATTGTGAAGTGTGATGTACCCGAGTACACAGACTGGATTGTGAAGTGTAATGTACCTGAGCACACAGACCGGATTGTGAAGTGTGATGTACCTGAGTACACAGACTGGATTGTGAAGTGTGATGTACCTGAGTACACAGACTGGATTGTGAAGTGTAATGTACCTGAGCACACAGACTGGATTGTGAAGTGTGATGTACCTGAGTACACAGCCCAGATTGTGAAGAGTGACGTACCTGAGTACACAGACTGGATTGTGAAGTGTGATGTACCTGAGTACACAGACCGGATTGTGAAGTGTGATGTACCTGAGTACACAGACTGGATTGTGAAGTGTGATGTACCTGAGTACATAGCCCGGATTGTGAAGAGTGATGTACCTGTGTACACAGACTGCATTGCGAAGTGTGATGTACCTGAGTACACAGACTGGATTGTGAAGTGTGATGTATCTGTGTACACAGACTGGATTGCGAAGTGTGATGTAGCTGAGTACACAGTCTGGTTTGTGAAGTGTTATATACCTGAGTACGCAGACTTCATTGTGAAGTCTGATGTACCTGAGTACACAGACTGGATTGTGAAGTGTGATGTACCTGAGTACACAGACTGGATTGTGAAGTGTCATGTACCTGAGTACACAGACTGGATTGTGAAGTGTGATGTACCTGAGTGCAGAGACCGGATTGTGAAGTGTGATGTATCTGAGTACACAGTTTGGATTGTGAAGTGTGATGTATCTGAGTACACAGACTGGATTGTGAAGCGTGATGGACCCGAGTACACAGACTGGATTGTGAAGTGTAATGTACCTGAGCACACAGACTGGATTGTGAAGTGTGATGTACCTGAGTACACAGCCCAGATTGTGAAGTGTGATGTTCCTGAGTGCACAGACAGGATTGTGAAGTGTGATGTACCTGAGTACACAGACTGGATTGTGAAGTGTGATGTACCTGAGTACACAGACTGGATTGTGAAGTGTGATGTTCCTGAGTGCACAGACAGGATTGTGAAGTGTGATGTACCTGAGTACACAGACTGGATTGTGAAGTGTGATGCACCTGAGTACACAGACTGGATTGTGAAGTGTGATGTACCTGAGTACACAGACTGGATTGTGAAGTGTGATGTACCTGTGTGCACGGACTGGATTGCGAAGTGTGATGTACCTGAGTACACAGTCTGGATTGTGAAGTGTTATATACCTGAGTACACAGACTGGATTGTGAAGTGTGATGTACATGAGTGCACAGCCAGGATTGTGAAGTGTGATGTACCTGAGTACACAGACTGGATTGTGAAGTGTGATGTACCTGTGTACACGGACTGGATTGCGAAGTGTGATGTACCTGAGTACACAGACTGGATTGTGAAGTGTGATGTACCTGAGTACACAGACAGGATTGTGAAGTGTGATGTACCTGAGTACACAGACTGGATTGTGAAGTGTGATGTACCTGTGTACACGGACTGGATTGCGAAGTGTGATGTACCTGTGTACACAGACAGGATTGTGAAGTGTGATGTACCTGAGTACACAGACTGGATTGTGAAGTGTGATGTACCTGAGTACACAGACTGGATTGTGAAGTGTGATGTACCTGAGTACACAGACTGGATTGTGAAGTGTGATGTACCTGTGTACACGGACTGGATTGCGAAGTGTGATGTACCTGAGTACACAGACTGGATTGTGAAGTGTGATGTACCTGAGTTCACGGACTGGATTGTGAAGTGTGATGTACCTGAGTACACAGACTGGATTGTGAACGGTGATAGAACTGAGTACACAGATTGGATTGTGAACGGTGATGTCTCTGAGTACACAGTCCGTATTGTGAAGTGTGATATACCTGAGTACACAGACTGGATTGTGAAGTGTGATATACCTGAGTACACAGACTGGATTGTGCAGTGTGATATACCTGAGTACACAGACTGGATGGTGAAGTGTGATGTATCTGAGTATACAGACTGGATTGTGAAGTGTGATATACCTGATTACACAGACTGGATTGTGATGTGTGATATACCTGATTACACAGACTGGATTGTGAAGTGTGATGTACCTGAGTACTCAGACCGGATTGTGAAGTGTGTTGTACCTGAGTACACAGACTGGATTGTGAATTGTGATGTTCCTGAGTACACAGACCGGATTGTGAAGTGTGATGTACCTGAGTACACAGACCGGATTGTGAAGTGTGATGTACCTGAGTACACAGACTGGATTGTGAAGTGTGATGTACCTGAGTACGCAGACCGGATTGTGAAGTGTGATTTACCTGAGTACACAGACCGGATTGTGAAGAGTGATGTACCTGAGTACACAGAATGGATTGTGAAGTGTGATGCACCTGAGTACACAGACTGGACTGTGAATTGTGATGTACCTGAGTAAGCAGAATGGATTGTGAAGTGTGATGTGCCTGTGTACACAGACTGGATTGTGAAGTGTGATGTTCCTGAGTGCACAGACAGGATTGTGAAGTGTGATGTACCTGAGTACACAGACTGGATTGTGAAGTGTGATGTACCTGTGTACACAGACTGGATTGTGAAGTGTGATGTACCTGAGTACACAGACTGGATTGTGAAGTGTGATGTACCTGTGTACACAGACTGGATTGTGAAGTGTGATGTACCTGTGTACACAGACTGGATTCTGAAGTTTGATGTACCTGAGTACACAGACTGGATTGTGAAGTGTGATGTACCTGTGTACACAGAGTGGATTGTGAAGTGTGATGTACCCGAGTACACAGACTGGATTGTGAAGTGTAATGTACCTGAGCACACAGACTGGATTGTGAAGTGTGATGTACCTGAGTACACAGACTGGATTGTGAAGTGTGATGTACCTGAGTACACAGACTGGATTGTGAAGTGTAATGTACCTGAGCACACAGACTGGATTGTGAAGTGTGATGTACCTGAGTACACAGCCCAGATTGTGAAGAGTGACGTCCCTGAGTACACAGACTGGATTGTGAAGTGTGATGTACCTGAGTACACAGACCGGATTGTGAAGTGTGATGTACCTGAGTACACAGACTGGATTGTGAAGTGTGATGTACCTGAGTACATAGCCCGGATTGTGAAGAGTGATGTACCTGTGTACACAGACTGCATTGCGAAGTGTGATGTACCTGAGTACACAGACTGGATTGTGAAGTGTGATGTATCTGTGTACACAGACTGGATTGCGAAGTGTGATGTACCTGAGTACACAGTCTGGTTTGTGAAGTGTTATATACCTGAGTACGCAGACTGGATTGTGAAGTCTGATGTACCTGAGTACACAGACTGGATTGTGAAGTGTGATGTACCTGAGTACACAGACTGGATTGTGAAGTGTCATGTACCTGAGTACACAGACTGGATTGTGAAGTGTGATGTACCTGAGTGCAGAGACCGGATTGTGAAGTGTGATGTATCTGAGTACACAGTTTGGATTGTGAAGTGTGATGTATCTGAGTACACAGACTGGATTGTGAAGCGTGATGAACCCGAGTACACAGACTGGATTGTGAAGTGTAATGTACCTGAGCACACAGACTGGATTGTGAAGTGTGATGTACCTGAGTACACAGCCCAGATTGTGAAGTGTGATGTTCCTGAGTGCACAGACAGGATTGTGAAGTGTGATGTACCTGAGTACACAGACTGGATTGTGAAGTGTGATGTACCTGAGTACACAGACTGGATTGTGAAGTGTGATGTTCCTGAGTGCACAGACAGGATTGTGAAGTGTGATGTACCTGAGTTCACAGACTGGATTGTGAAGTGTGATGTACCTGAGTACACAGACTGGATTGTGAAGTGTGATGTACCTGAGTACACAGACTGGATTGTGAAGTGTGATGTACCTGTGTACACGGACTGGATTGCGAAGTGTGATGTACCTGAGTACACAGTCTGGATTGTGAAGTGTTATATACCTGAGTACACAGACTGGATTGTGAAGTGTGATGTACATGAGTGCACAGACTGGATTGTGAAGTGTGATGTACCTGTGTACACGGACTGGATTGCGAAGTGAGATGTACCTGAGTACACAGACTGGATTGTGAAGTGTGATGTACCTGAGTACACAGACAGGATTGTGAAGTGTGATGTACCTGAGTACACAGACTGGATTGTGAAGTGTGATGTACCTGTGTACACGGACTGGATTGCGAAGTGTGATGTACCTGTGTACACAGACAGGATTGTGAAGTGTGATGTACCTGAGTACACAGACTGGATTGTGAAGTGTGATGTACCTGAGTACACAGACTGGATTGTGAAGTGTGATGTACCTGAGTACACGGACTGGATTGTGAAGTGTGATGTACCTGTGTACACGGACTGGATTGCGAAGTGTGATGTACCTGAGTTCACGGACTGGATTGTGAAGTGTGATGTACCTGAGTACACAGACTGGATTGTGAACGGTGATATACCTGAGTACACAGATTGGATTGTGAACGGTGATGTCTCTGAGTACACAGTCCGTATTGTGAAGTGTGATATACCTGAGTACACAGACTGGATTGTGAAGTGTGATATACCTGAGTACACAGACTGGATTGTGCAGTGTGATATACCTGAGTACACAGACTGGATGGTGAAGTGTGATGTATCTGAGTATACAGACTGGATTGTGAAGTGTGATATACCTGATTACACAGACTGGATTGTGATGTGTGATATACCTGATTACACAGACTGGATTGTGAAGTGTGATGTACCTGAGTACTCAGACCGGATTGTGAAGTGTGTTGTACCTGAGTACACAGACTGGATTGTGAATTGTGATGTTCCTGAGTACACAGACCGGATTGTGAAGTGTGATGTACCTGAGTACACAGACCGGATTGTGAAGTGTGATGTACCTGAGTACACAGACTGGATTGTGAAGTGTGATGTACCTGAGTACGCAGACCGGATTGTGAAGTGTGATTTACCTGAGTACACAGACCGGATTGTGAAGAGTGATGTACCTGAGTACACAGAATGGATTGTGAAGTGTGATGCACCTGAGTACACAGACTGGACTGTGAATTGTGATGTACCTGAGTAAGCAGAATGGATTGTGAAGTGTGATGTGCCTGTGTACACAGACTGGATTGTGAAGTGTGATGTTCCTGAGTGCACAGACAGGATTGTGAAGTGTGATGTACCTGAGTACACAGACTGGATTGTGAAGTGTGATGTACCTGTGTACACAGACTGGATTGTGAAGTGTGATGTACCTGAGTACACAGACTGGATTGTGAAGTGTGATGTACCTGTGTACACAGACTGGATTGTGAAGTGTGATGTACCTGTGTGCACAGACTGGATTGTGAAGTGTGATGTACCTGAGTACACAGACTGGATTGTGAAGTGTGATGTACCTGAGTACTCAGACTGGATTGCGAAGTGTGATGTACCTCAGTACACAGACTGGATTGTGATGTGTGATGTACCTGAGTACACAGACTGGATTGTGAAGTGTGATATACCTGATTACACAGACTGGATTGTGAAGTGTGATGTACCTGAGTACACAGTCTGGATTGTGAAGTGTGATGTATCTGAGTACACAGACTGGATTGTGAAGTGTGATGTACCTGTGTACACGGACTGGATTGCGAAGTGTGATGTACCTGAGTACACAGACTGGATTGTGAAGTGTGATGTACCTGAGTACACAGACTGGATTGTGAAATGTGATGTACCTGTGTACACGGACTGGATTGCGAAGTGTGATGTACCTGTGTACACAGACAGGATTGTGAAGTGTGATGTACCTGAGTACACAGACTGGATTGTGAAGTGTGATGTACCTGAGTACACAGACTGGATTGTGAAGTGTGATGTACCTGAGTACACAGACTGGATTGTGAAGTGTGATGTACCTGTGTACACGGATAGGATTGCGAAGTGTGATGTACCTGAGTATGCAGACTGGATTGTGAAGTGTGATGTTCCTGACTACACAGACTGGATTGTGAAGAGCGATGTAACTGAGTACACAGACTGGATTGTGAAGTGTGATGTACCTGAGGACACAGACTGGATTGCGAAGTGTGATGTACCTGAGTACACAGTCTGGATTGTGAAGTGTTATATACCTGAGTACACAGACTGGATTGTGAAGTGTGATGTACATGAGTGCACAGCCAGGATTGTGAAGTGTGATGTACCTGAGTACACAGACTGGATTGTGAAGTGTGATGTACCTGTGTACACGGACTGGATTGCGAAGTGAGATGTACCTGAGTACACAGACTGGATTGTGAAGTGTGATGTACCTGAGTACACAGACAGGATTGTGAAGTGTGATGTACCTGAGTACACAGACTGGATTGTGAAGTGTGATGTACCTGTGTACACGGACTGGATTGTGAAGTGTGATGTACCTGTGTACACAGACAGGATTGTGAAGTGTGATGTACCTGAGTACACAGACTGGATTGTGAAGTGTGATGTACCTGAGTACACAGACTGGATTGTGAAGTGTGATGTACCTGAGTACACGGACTGGATTGTGAAGTGTGATGTACCTGTGTACACGGACTGGATTGCGAAGTGTGATGTACCTGAGTTCACGGACTGGATTGTGAAGTGTGATGTACCTGAGTACACAGACTGGATTGTGAACGGTGATATACCTGAGTACACAGATTGGATTGTGAACGGTGATGTCTCTGAGTACACAGTCCGTATTGTGAAGTGTGATATACCTGAGTACACAGACTGGATTGTGAAGTGTGATATACCTGAGTACACAGACTGGATTGTGCAGTGTGATATACCTGAGTACACAGACTGGATGGTGAAGTGTGATGTATCTGAGTATACAGACTGGATTGTGAAGTGTGATATACCTGATTACACAGACTGGATTGTGATGTGTGATATACCTGATTACACAGACTGGATTGTGAAGTGTGATGTACCTGAGTACTCAGACCGGATTGTGAAGTGTGTTGTACCTGAGTACACAGACTGGATTGTGAATTGTGATGTTCCTGAGTACACAGACCGGATTGTGAAGTGTGATGTACCTGAGTACACAGACCGGATTGTGAAGTGTGATGTACCTGAGTACACAGACTGGATTGTGAAGTGTGATGTACCTGAGTACGCAGACCGGATTGTGAAGTGTGATTTACCTGAGTACACAGACCGGATTGTGAAGAGTGATGTACCTGAGTACACAGAATGGATTGTGAAGTGTGATGCACCTGAGTACACAGACTGGACTGTGAATTGTGATGTACCTGAGTAAGCAGAATGGATTGTGAAGTGTGATGTGCCTGTGTACACAGACTGGATTGTGAAGTGTGATGTTCCTGAGTGCACAGACAGGATTGTGAAGTGTGATGTACCTGAGTACACAGACTGGATTGTGAAGTGTGATGTACCTGTGTACACAGACTGGATTGTGAAGTGTGATGTACCTGAGTACACAGACTGGATTGTGAAGTGTGATGTACCTGTGTACACAGACTGGATTGTGAAGTGTGATGTACCTGTGTGCACAGACTGGATTGTGAAGTGTGATGTACCTGAGTACACAGACTGGATTGTGAAGTGTGATGTACCTGAGTACTCAGACTGGATTGCGAAGTGTGATGTACCTCAGTACACAGACTGGATTGTGATGTGTGATGTACCTGAGTACACAGACTGGATTGTGAAGTGTGATATACCTGATTACACAGACTGGATTGTGAAGTGTGATGTACCTGAGTACACAGTCTGGATTGTGAAGTGTGATGTATCTGAGTACACAGACTGGATTGTGAAGTGTGATGTACCTGTGTACACGGACTGGATTGCGAAGTGTGATGTACCTGAGTACACAGACTGGATTGTGAAGTGTGATGTACCTGAGTACACAGACTGGATTGTGAAATGTGATGTACCTGTGTACACGGACTGGATTGCGAAGTGTGATGTACCTGTGTACACAGACAGGATTGTGAAGTGTGATGTACCTGAGTACACAGACTGGATTGTGAAGTGTGATGTACCTGAGTACACAGACTGGATTGTGAAGTGTGATGTACCTGAGTACACAGACTGGATTGTGAAGTGTGATGTACCTGTGTACACGGACTGGATTGCGAAGTGTGATGTACCTGAGTATGCAGACTGGATTGTGAAGTGTGATGTTCCTGACTACACAGACTGGATTGTGAAGAGCGATGTAACTGAGTACACAGACTGGATTGTGAAGTGTGATGTACCTGAGGACACAGACTGGATTGTGAAGTGTGATGTACCTGAGTACACAGACTGGATTGTGAAGTGTGATGTACCTGAGTTCACGGACTGGATTGTGAAGTGTGATGTACCTGAGTACACAGACTGGATTGTGAACGGTGATATACCTGAGTACACAGATTGGATTGTGAACGGTGATGTCTCTGAGTACACAGTCCGTATTGTGAAGTGTGATATACCTGAGTGCACAGACTGGATTGTGAAGTGTGATATCCCTGAGTACACAGACTGGATTGTGCAGTGTGATATACCTGAGTACACAGACTGGATTGTGAAGTGTGATATACCTGATTACACAGACTGGATTGTGAAGTGTGATGTACCTGAGTACACAGACTGGATTGTGAAGTGTGATATACCTGATTACACAGACTGCATTGCGAAGTGTGATGTACCTGAGTACACAGACTGGATTGTGAAGTGTGATGTATCTGTGTACACAGACTGGATTGCGAAGTGTGATGTAGCTGAGTACACAGTCTGGTTTGTGAAGTGTTATATACCTGAGTACGCAGACTTCATTGTGAAGTCTGATGGACCTGAGTACACAGACTGGATTGTGAAGTGTGATGTACCTGAGTACACAGACTGGATTGTGAAGTGTCATGTACCTGAGTACACAGACTGGATTGTGAAGTGTGATGTACCTGAGTGCAGAGACCGGATTGTGAAGTGTGATGTATCTGAGTACACAGTTTGGATTGTGAAGTGTGATGTATCTGAGTACACAGACTGGATTGTGAAGCGTGATGGACCCGAGTACACAGACTGGATTGTGAAGTGTAATGTACCTGAGCACACAGACTGGATTGTGAAGTGTGATGTACCTGAGTACACAGCCCAGATTGTGAAGTGTGATGTTCCTGAGTGCACAGACAGGATTGTGAAGTGTGATGTACCTGAGTACACAGACTGGATTGTGAAGTGTGATGTACCTGAGTACACAGACTGGATTGTGAAGTGTGATGTTCCTGAGTGCACAGACAGGATTGTGAAGTGTGATGTACCTGAGTACACAGACTGGATTGTGAAGTGTGATGCACCTGAGTACACAGACTGGATTGTGAAGTGTGATGTACCTGAGTACACAGACTGGATTGTGAAGTGTGATGTACCTGTGTGCACGGACTGGATTGCGAAGTGTGATGTACCTGAGTACACAGTCTGGATTGTGAAGTGTTATATACCTGAGTACACAGACTGGATTGTGAAGTGTGATGTACATGAGTGCACAGCCAGGATTGTGAAGTGTGATGTACCCGAGTACACAGACTGGATTGTGAAGTGTGATGTACCTGTGTACACGGACTGGATTGCGAAGTGTGATGTACCTGAGTACACAGACTGGATTGTGAAGTGTGATGTACCTGAGTACACAGACAGGATTGTGAAGTGTGATGTACCTGAGTACACAGACTGGATTGTGAAGTGTGATGTACCTGTGTACACGGACTGGATTGCGAAGTGTGATGTACCTGTGTACACAGACAGGATTGTGAAGTGTGATGTACCTGAGTACACAGACTGGATTGTGAAGTGTGATGTACCTGAGTACACAGACTGGATTGTGAAGTGTGATGTACCTGAGTACACAGACTGGATTGTGAAGTGTGATGTACCTGTGTACACGGACTGGATTGCGAAGTGTGATGTACCTGAGTACACAGACTGGATTGTGAAGTGTGATGTACCTGAGTTCACGGACTGGATTGTGAAGTGTGATGTACCTGAGTACACAGACTGGATTGTGAACGGTGATAGAACTGAGTACACAGATTGGATTGTGAACGGTGATGTCTCTGAGTACACAGTCCGTATTGTGAAGTGTGATATACCTGAGTACACAGACTGGATTGTGAAGTGTGATATACCTGAGTACACAGACTGGATTGTGCAGTGTGATATACCTGAGTACACAGACTGGATGGTGAAGTGTGATGTATCTGAGTATACAGACTGGATTGTGAAGTGTGATATACCTGATTACACAGACTGGATTGTGATGTGTGATATACCTGATTACACAGACTGGATTGTGAAGTGTGATGTACCTGAGTACTCAGACCGGATTGTGAAGTGTGTTGTACCTGAGTACACAGACTGGATTGTGAATTGTGATGTTCCTGAGTACACAGACCGGATTGTGAAGTGTGATGTACCTGAGTACACAGACCGGATTGTGAAGTGTGATGTACCTGAGTACACAGACTGGATTGTGAAGTGTGATGTACCTGAGTACGCAGACCGGATTGTGAAGTGTGATTTACCTGAGTACACAGACCGGATTGTGAAGAGTGATGTACCTGAGTACACAGAATGGATTGTGAAGTGTGATGCACCTGAGTACACAGACTGGACTGTGAATTGTGATGTACCTGAGTAAGCAGAATGGATTGTGAAGTGTGATGTGCCTGTGTACACAGACTGGATTGTGAAGTGTGATGTTCCTGAGTGCACAGACAGGATTGTGAAGTGTGATGTACCTGAGTACACAGACTGGATTGTGAAGTGTGATGTACCTGTGTACACAGACTGGATTGTGAAGTGTGATGTACCTGAGTACACAGACTGGATTGTGAAGTGTGATGTACCTGTGTACACAGACTGGATTGTGAAGTGTGATGTACCTGTGTACACAGACTGGATTCTGAAGTTTGATGTACCTGAGTACACAGACTGGATTGTGAAGTGTGATGTACCTGTGTACACAGAGTGGATTGTGAAGTGTGATGTACCCGAGTACACAGACTGGATTGTGAAGTGTAATGTACCTGAGCACACAGACTGGATTGTGAAGTGTGATGTACCTGAGTACACAGACTGGATTGTGAAGTGTGATGTACCTGAGTACACAGACTGGATTGTGAAGTGTAATGTACCTGAGCACACAGACTGGATTGTGAAGTGTGATGTACCTGAGTACACAGCCCAGATTGTGAAGAGTGACGTCCCTGAGTACACAGACTGGATTGTGAAGTGTGATGTACCTGAGTACACAGACCGGATTGTGAAGTGTGATGTACCTGAGTACACAGACTGGATTGTGAAGTGTGATGTACCTGAGTACATAGCCCGGATTGTGAAGAGTGATGTACCTGTGTACACAGACTGCATTGCGAAGTGTGATGTACCTGAGTACACAGACTGGATTGTGAAGTGTGATGTATCTGTGTACACAGACTGAATTGCGAAGTGTGATGTACCTGAGTACACAGTCTGGTTTGTGAAGTGTTATATACCTGAGTACGCAGACTGGATTGTGAAGTCTGATGTACCTGAGTACACAGACTGGATTGTGAAGTGTGATGTACCTGAGTACACAGACTGGATTGTGAAGTGTCATGTACCTGAGTACACAGACTGGATTGTGAAGTGTGATGTACCTGAGTGCAGAGACCGGATTGTGAAGTGTGATGTATCTGAGTACACAGTTTGGATTGTGAAGTGTGATGTATCTGAGTACACAGACTGGATTGTGAAGCGTGATGAACCCGAGTACACAGACTGGATTGTGAAGTGTAATGTACCTGAGCACACAGACTGGATTGTGAAGTGTGATGTACCTGAGTACACAGCCCAGATTGTGAAGTGTGATGTTCCTGAGTGCACAGACAGGATTGTGAAGTGTGATGTACCTGAGTACACAGACTGGATTGTGAAGTGTGATGTACCTGAGTACACAGACTGGATTGTGAAGTGTGATGTTCCTGAGTGCACAGACAGGATTGTGAAGTGTGATGTACCTGAGTTCACAGACTGGATTGTGAAGTGTGATGTACCTGAGTACACAGACTGGATTGTGAAGTGTGATGTACCTGAGTACACAGACTGGATTGTGAAGTGTGATGTACCTGTGTACACGGACTGGATTGCGAAGTGTGATGTACCTGAGTACACAGTCTGGATTGTGAAGTGTTATATACCTGAGTACACAGACTGGATTGTGAAGTGTGATGTACATGAGTGCACAGACTGGATTGTGAAGTGTGATGTACCTGTGTACACGGACTGGATTGCGAAGTGAGATGTACCTGAGTACACAGACTGGATTGTGAAGTGTGATGTACCTGAGTACACAGACAGGATTGTGAAGTGTGATGTACCTGAGTACACAGACTGGATTGTGAAGTGTGATGTACCTGTGTACACGGACTGGATTGCGAAGTGTGATGTACCTGTGTACACAGACAGGATTGTGAAGTGTGATGTACCTGAGTACACAGACTGGATTGTGAAGTGTGATGTACCTGAGTACACAGACTGGATTGTGAAGTGTGATGTACCTGAGTACACGGACTGGATTGTGAAGTGTGATGTACCTGTGTACACGGACTGGATTGCGAAGTGTGATGTACCTGAGTTCACGGACTGGATTGTGAAGTGTGATGTACCTGAGTACACAGACTGGATTGTGAACGGTGATATACCTGAGTACACAGATTGGATTGTGAACGGTGATGTCTCTGAGTACACAGTCCGTATTGTGAAGTGTGATATACCTGAGTACACAGACTGGATTGTGAAGTGTGATATACCTGAGTACACAGACTGGATTGTGCAGTGTGATATACCTGAGTACACAGACTGGATGGTGAAGTGTGATGTATCTGAGTATACAGACTGGATTGTGAAGTGTGATATACCTGATTACACAGACTGGATTGTGATGTGTGATATACCTGATTACACAGACTGGATTGTGAAGTGTGATGTACCTGAGTACTCAGACCGGATTGTGAAGTGTGTTGTACCTGAGTACACAGACTGGATTGTGAATTGTGATGTTCCTGAGTACACAGACCGGATTGTGAAGTGTGATGTACCTGAGTACACAGACCGGATTGTGAAGTGTGATGTACCTGAGTACACAGACTGGATTGTGAAGTGTGATGTACCTGAGTACGCAGACCGGATTGTGAAGTGTGATTTACCTGAGTACACAGACCGGATTGTGAAGAGTGATATACCTGAGTACACAGAATGGATTGTGAAGTGTGATGCACCTGAGTACACAGACTGGACTGTGAATTGTGATGTACCTGAGTAAGCAGAATGGATTGTGAAGTGTGATGTGCCTGTGTACACAGACTGGATTGTGAAGTGTGATGTTCCTGAGTGCACAGACAGGATTGTGAAGTGTGATGTACCTGAGTACACAGACTGGATTGTGAAGTGTGATGTACCTGTGTACACAGACTGGATTGTGAAGTGTGATGTACCTGAGTACACAGACTGGATTGTGAAGTGTGATGTACCTGTGTACACAGACTGGATTGTGAAGTGTGATGTACCTGTGTGCACAGACTGGATTGTGAAGTGTGATGTACCTGAGTACACAGACTGGATTGTGAAGTGTGATGTACCTGAGTACTCAGACTGGATTGCGAAGTGTGATGTACCTCAGTACACAGACTGGATTGTGATGTGTGATGTACCTGAGTACACAGACTGGATTGTGAAGTGTGATATACCTGATTACACAGACTGGATTGTGAAGTGTGATGTACCTGAGTACACAGTCTGGATTGTGAAGTGTGATGTATCTGAGTACACAGACTGGATTGTGAAGTGTGATGTACCTGTGTACACGGACTGGATTGCGAAGTGTGATGTACCTGAGTACACAGACTGGATTGTGAAGTGTGATGTACCTGAGTACACAGACTGGATTGTGAAATGTGATGTACCTGTGTACACGGACTGGATTGCGAAGTGTGATGTACCTGTGTACACAGACAGGATTGTGAAGTGTGATGTACCTGAGTACACAGACTGGATTGTGAAGTGTGATGTACCTGAGTACACAGACTGGATTGTGAAGTGTGATGTACCTGAGTACACAGACTGGATTGTGAAGTGTGATGTACCTGTGTACACGGACTGGATTGCGAAGTGTGATGTACCTGAGTATGCAGACTGGATTGTGAAGTGTGATGTTCCTGACTACACAGACTGGATTGTGAAGAGCGATGTAACTGAGTACACAGACTGGATTGTGAAGTGTGATGTACCTGAGGACACAGACTGGATTGCGAAGTGTGATGTACCTGAGTACACAGTCTGGATTGTGAAGTGTTATATACCTGAGTACACAGACTGGATTGTGAAGTGTGATGTACATGAGTGCACAGCCAGGATTGTGAAGTGTGATGTACCTGAGTACACAGACTGGATTGTGAAGTGTGATGTACCTGTGTACACGGACTGGATTGCGAAGTGAGATGTACCTGAGTACACAGACTGGATTGTGAAGTGTGATGTACCTGAGTACACAGACAGGATTGTGAAGTGTGATGTACCTGAGTACACAGACTGGATTGTGAAGTGTGATGTACCTGTGTACACGGACTGGATTGTGAAGTGTGATGTACCTGTGTACACAGACAGGATTGTGAAGTGTGATGTACCTGAGTACACAGACTGGATTGTGAAGTGTGATGTACCTGAGTACACAGACTGGATTGTGAAGTGTGATGTACCTGAGTACACGGACTGGATTGTGAAGTGTGATGTACCTGTGTACACGGACTGGATTGCGAAGTGTGATGTACCTGAGTTCACGGACTGGATTGTGAAGTGTGATGTACCTGAGTACACAGACTGGATTGTGAACGGTGATATACCTGAGTACACAGATTGGATTGTGAACGGTGATGTCTCTGAGTACACAGTCCGTATTGTGAAGTGTGATATACCTGAGTACACAGACTGGATTGTGAAGTGTGATATACCTGAGTACACAGACTGGATTGTGCAGTGTGATATACCTGAGTACACAGACTGGATGGTGAAGTGTGATGTATCTGAGTATACAGACTGGATTGTGAAGTGTGATATACCTGATTACACAGACTGGATTGTGATGTGTGATATACCTGATTACACAGACTGGATTGTGAAGTGTGATGTACCTGAGTACTCAGACCGGATTGTGAAGTGTGTTGTACCTGAGTACACAGACTGGATTGTGAATTGTGATGTTCCTGAGTACACAGACCGGATTGTGAAGTGTGATGTACCTGAGTACACAGACCGGATTGTGAAGTGTGATGTACCTGAGTACACAGACTGGATTGTGAAGTGTGATGTACCTGAGTACGCAGACCGGATTGTGAAGTGTGATTTACCTGAGTACACAGACCGGATTGTGAAGAGTGATGTACCTGAGTACACAGAATGGATTGTGAAGTGTGATGCACCTGAGTACACAGACTGGACTGTGAATTGTGATGTACCTGAGTAAGCAGAATGGATTGTGAAGTGTGATGTGCCTGTGTACACAGACTGGATTGTGAAGTGTGATGTTCCTGAGTGCACAGACAGGATTGTGAAGTGTGATGTACCTGAGTACACAGACTGGATTGTGAAGTGTGATGTACCTGTGTACACAGACTGGATTGTGAAGTGTGATGTACCTGAGTACACAGACTGGATTGTGAAGTGTGATGTACCTGTGTACACAGACTGGATTGTGAAGTGTGATGTACCTGTGTGCACAGACTGGATTGTGAAGTGTGATGTACCTGAGTACACAGACTGGATTGTGAAGTGTGATGTACCTGAGTACTCAGACTGGATTGCGAAGTGTGATGTACCTCAGTACACAGACTGGATTGTGATGTGTGATGTACCTGAGTACACAGACTGGATTGTGAAGTGTGATATACCTGATTACACAGACTGGATTGTGAAGTGTGATGTACCTGAGTACACAGTCTGGATTGTGAAGTGTGATGTATCTGAGTACACAGACTGGATTGTGAAGTGTGATGTACCTGTGTACACGGACTGGATTGCGAAGTGTGATGTACCTGAGTACACAGACTGGATTGTGAAGTGTGATGTACCTGAGTACACAGACTGGATTGTGAAATGTGATGTACCTGTGTACACGGACTGGATTGCGAAGTGTGATGTACCTGTGTACACAGACAGGATTGTGAAGTGTGATGTACCTGAGTACACAGACTGGATTGTGAAGTGTGATGTACCTGAGTACACAGACTGGATTGTGAAGTGTGATGTACCTGAGTACACAGACTGGATTGTGAAGTGTGATGTACCTGTGTACACGGACTGGATTGCGAAGTGTGATGTACCTGAGTATGCAGACTGGATTGTGAAGTGTGATGTTCCTGACTACACAGACTGGATTGTGAAGAGCGATGTAACTGAGTACACAGACTGGATTGTGAAGTGTGATGTACCTGAGGACACAGACTGGATTGTGAAGTGTGATGTACCTGAGTACACAGACTGGATTGTGAAGTGTGATGTACCTGAGTTCACGGACTGGATTGTGAAGTGTGATGTACCTGAGTACACAGACTGGATTGTGAACGGTGATATACCTGAGTACACAGATTGGATTGTGAACGGTGATGTCTCTGAGTACACAGTCCGTATTGTGAAGTGTGATATACCTGAGTACACAGACTGGATTGTGAAGTGTGATATCCCTGAGTACACAGACTGGATTGTGCAGTGTGATATACCTGAGTACACAGACTGGATTGTGAAGTGTGATATACCTGATTACACAGACTGGATTGTGAAGTGTGATGTACCTGAGTACACAGACTGGATTGTGAAGTGTGATATACCTGATTACACAGACTGGATTGTGAAGTGTGATATACCTGATTACACAGACTGGATTGTGAAGTGTGATGTACCTGAGTACACAGACTGGATTGTGAAGTGTGATATACCTGATTACACAGACTGGATTGTGAAGTGTGATGTACCTGAGTACACAGACTGGATTGTGAAGTGTGATGTATCTGAGTACACAGACTGGATTGTGAAGTGTGATATACCTGATTACACAGACTGGATTGTGAAGTGTGATATACCTGATTACACAGACTGGATTGTGAAGTGTGATGTACCTGAGTTCACGGACTGGATTGTGAAGTGTGATGTATCTGAGTTCACGGACTGGATTGTGAAGTGTGATGTACCCGAGTACACAGACTGGATTGTGAAGTGTGATGTATCTGAGTTCACGGACTGGATTGTGAAGTGTGATGTATCTGAGTACACAGACCGGATTGTGAAGTGTGATGTATCTGAGTACACAGACTGGATTGTGAAGTGTGATGTACCTGAGTACACAGACTGGATTGTGAAGTGTGATATACCTGATTACACAGACTGGATTGTGAAGTGTGATGTACCTGAGTACACAGACTGGATTGTGAAGTGTGATGTACCTGAGTACACAGACTGGATTGTGAAGTGTGATATACCTGATTACACAGACTGGATTGTGAAGTGTGATATACCTGATTACACAGACTGGATTGTGAAGTGTGATGTACCTGAGTACACAGACTGGATTGTGAAGTGTGATATACCTGATTACACAGACTGGATTGTGAAGTGTGATGTACCTGAGTACACAGACTGGATTGTGAAGTGTGATGTATCTGAGTACACAGACTGGATTGTGAAGTGTGATATACCTGATTACACAGACTGGATTGTGAAGTGTGATATACCTGATTACACAGACTGGATTGTGAAGTGTGATGTACCTGAGTACACAGACTGGATTGTGAAGTGTGATATACCTGATTACACAGACTGGATTGTGAAGTGTGATGTATCTGAGTTCACGGACTGGATTGTGAAGTGTGATGTATCTGAGTTCACGGACTGGATTGTGAAGTGTGATGTACCCGAGTACACAGACTGGATTGTGAAGTGTGATGTATCTGAGTTCACGGACTGGATTGTGAAGTGTGATGTATCTGAGTACACAGACCGGATTGTGAAGTGTGATGTATCTGAGTACACAGACTGGATTGTGAAGTGTGATGTACCTGAGTACACAGACTGGATTGTGAAGTGTGATGTACCTGAGTACACAGACTGGATTGTGAAGTGTGATGTACCTGAGTACACAGACTGGATTGTGAAGTGTGATGTACCTGATTACACAGACTGGATTGTGAAGTGTGATGTACCTGAGTACACAGACTGGATTGTGAAGTGTGATGTACCTGAGTACACAGACTGGATTGTGAAGTGTGATGTACCTGAGTACACAGACTGGATTGTGAAGTGTGATGTATCTGAGTACACAGACTTTATTGTGAAGTGTGATGTACCTGAGTACACAGACTGGATTGTGAAGTGTGATATACCTGATTACACAGACTGGATTGTGAAGTGTGATGTACCTGATTACACAGACTGGATTGTGAAGTGTGATGTACCTGAGTACACAGACTGGAGAGCAGAGAGAGGGCTCCCAGGGTTCCCAATGTGACACTGGAGACATGAAAAGAATAGTTACAAAGGAGGAGAAAATCAATGTTTGCACAAGGTGCCAGGAGACCCTCAAAGCAAAACGCTGAGAAGAGAATGGGCGCGGTGACCAGGGAGGTCAATTCCTGCAGTCTGGACCTGAGGACCTGACAGTAATGTCGCGGGAAGTTCAGTGACCTCTCAGGGGTGGTCAAGGTCAGTGAATGTATCTTCACAGGACATCTCCCACCAAGCACAGCACCAACCTCTCCTGCTGCTCATTGTACCAGACCCCCATCACTCACCCAGTAACAATCCCTGGCACTCAGGATTCACTCCTGACAGTCAGATTCTCCACCTCATCCTCACACTCCCACCAATGCCTCCTGACCACCCCGCACACACCCCACCCTCCCCCCACTCCGAGGATCCATAATGTCTTTCTTCCTAACCACCTTCACCGCTGACGCCTCCAGCATCACATCCATCATGCCAGCATTCAGTTTGAAACCATTTCAATTGCATTAATATTATTCAGTTCAGATTTCCTTTAAAAGGGACAGCCTGCCGTTAAGAAGAGCAGGTTGACTGCAAAACATGGGTCAGGAGTTTATCCAGGTGACAGGGTCCCGACTCCAGCAAAAGACCCACCAAGAGCCCCACGTTTCTCCTTCTGTGAGAGGCTCACCAAATAAAGTACCAATTAGGCGCGTAACTGGACAGCAGTGGACCTTTCACGGGATCAAGGACCACACTGAAGTCCCGCCCTCTGAGAACTGCCAGCCAATCAGAGGAACTGAGCAACGCCACAGTGGAGGCAGTGGCTGCTGACAGTGGAGAACCAACCCGAGGCCTCGGAGCGGTGCAGGAACCAGGTCACAGGTAGGTCAGGGCAGGAGTGGTTCCGCGGGGTGGGGGTCATATGGGAGAGGTGTGTCGGGGGGTCAGCATCAAGGGAAGGGGGGTTGACTCTCAGCGGGCCCCCATTCCCGATGCTGGGTTCCGTGTTCAGGCACGAAGTGTCTTTTAACAAGGGACTCTCCCCTCCCCAAACGGAGCCAGGAAGCAACTCGCACGGTTTTTCTTGTCATGCTCCCCGTGTGGCGACAGGCCCCGCCCACAGCTGGGCTAATTGTGGTGGCAGTGCAATGAGGTAATTGGGAATTAATTACCCTCTAAAGGGCCTTAATTGGCGGTGGTCCCTCCCCCGTCACCATCCCACCCCATTATCGGCTCTCCCACCTCCAAACCCGCCATGGGGAGGGAATAAAACTCCCCCCATGGTTTGTGAACAACACGACTGGGACCGCCTGAGGAACACAGAGACTGTCATCAGTGTCTGTAAACAATTTCTAATCATCTTGTTCACATCTTGTTTACTCAATTCTGCTTTTTGGTAAAATATAAAATCTACATCTCAACATTGTCCAACTTTAGCACAGCCTGTCTGTATATATTATTCAGCAGGATATATCTTCACTGAGAAGGAGACCTTTTTAACTATAATAATGACACATCTCTGATAATCATCTTCATAATTCTTTTATTGTATCTTTCATCCATTCTGTGTTTATTTGCAGAAAGCTCTGGAGGGAGGGATGGAGATCAGATAGAGGGAGGGATGGAGCTCAGATAGAGGGAGGGATGGAGATCAGATAGAGGGAGGGATGGAGCTCAGATAGAGGGAGGGATGGAGCTCAGATAGAGGGAGGGATGGAGATCAGATAGAGGGAGGGATGGAGATCAGATAGAGGGAGGGATGGAGATCAGATAGAGGGAGGGATGGAGATCAGATAGAGGGAGGGATGGAGCTCAGATAGAGGGAGGGATGGAGATCAGATAGAGGGAGGGATGGAGCTCAGATAGAGGGAGGGATGGAGCTCAGATAGAGGGAGGGATGGAGATCAGATAGAGGGAGGGATGGAGATCAGATAGAGGGAGGGATGGAGCTCAGATAGAGGGAGGGATGCAGCTCAGATAGAGGGAGGGATGGAGCTCAGATAGAAGGAGGGATGGAGATCAGATAGAGGGAGGGATGGAGTTCAGATAGAAGGAGGGATGGAGCTCAGATAGAGGGAGGGATGGAGATTAGATAGAGGGAGGGATGGAGCTCAGATAGAGGGAGGGATGGAGATCAGTTAGAGGGAGGGATGGAGATCAGATAGAGGGAGGAATGGAGATCAGATAGAGGGAGGGATGGAGATCAGATAGAGGGAGGGATGGAGATCAGATAGAGGGAGGGATGGAGATCAGATAGAGGGAGGGATGGAGTTCAGATAGAGGGAGGGATGGAGATCAGATAGAGGGAGGGATGGAGATCAGATAGAGGGAGGGATGGAGCTCAGATAGAGGGAGGGATGGAGATCAGATAGAGGGAGGGATGGAGATCAGATAGAGGGAGGGATGGAGCTCAGATAGAGGGAGGGATGGAGCTCAGATAGAGGGAGGGATGGAGATCAGATAGAGGGAGGGATGGAGATCAGATAGAGGGAGGGATGGAGGTCAGATAGAGGGAGGGATGGAGCTCAGATAGAGGGAGGGATGGAGATCAGATAGAGGGAGGGATGGAGATCAGATAGAGGGAGGGATGGAGCTCAGATAGAGGGAGGGATGGAGATCAGACAGAGGGAGGGATGGAGCTCAGATATAGGGAGGGATGGAGATCAGATAGAGGGAGGGATGGAGCTCAGATAGAGGGAGGGATGGAGGTCAGATAGAGGGAGGGATGGAGATCAGATAGAGGGAGGGATGGAGATCAGATAGAGGGAGGGATGGAGGTCAGATAGAGGGAGGGATGGAGATCAGATAGAGGGAGGGATGGAGCTCAGATAGAGGGAGGGATGGAGATCAGATAGAGGGAGGGATGGAGGTCAGATAGAGGGAGGGATGGAGATCAGATAGAGGGAGGGATGGAGGTCAGATAGAGGGAGGGATGGAGGTCAGATAGAGGGAGGGATGGAGATCAGATAGAGGGAGGGATGGAGGTCAGATAGAGGGAGGGATGGAGGTCAGATAGAGGAAGGGATGGAGGTCAGATAGAGGGAGGGATGGAGATCAGATAGAGGGAGGGATAGAGCTCAGATAGAGAGAGGGATGGAGGTCAGATAGAGGGAGGAATGGAGGTCAGGGAGGTGTGTATCTGAGAGAAAAGAGGATGTCTCTTCACCAATCCATGCAGCTCCCTTATCCCCCATCCTGAGGACAGGCTCCACGATTACAGTTTGATGGTTTTCACCTTGTACTTTTTACTGATATGATGGATGAACGGAGCCCTGGCTAGAGACTGCACTGGATGAATGGAGCCCTGGCTGGAGACTGCACTGGATGAATGGAGCCCTGACTGGAGACTGCAAAGGATGAATGGAGCCTTGGCTGGAGACTGCACTGGATGAATGGAGCCCTGGCTGGAGACTGCACTGGATGAATGGAGCCCTGGCTAGAGACTGCACTGGATGAATGGAGCCCTGGCTAGAGACTGCACTGGATGAATGGAGCCCAGGCTGGAGACTGCACTGGATGAATGGAGCCCTTGCTAGAGACTGCACTGGATGAATGGAGCCCTGGCTGGAGACTGCACTGGATGAATGGAGCCCTGGCTAGAGACTGCACTGGATGAATGGAGCCCTGACTGGAGACGGCACTGGATGAATCGAATGCTGGCTGAAGACTGAACTGGATGAATGGAGCCCTGACTGGAGAAGGCACTGGATGAACGGAGCCCTGACTGGAGACTGCACTGGATGAATGCAGCCTTGACCAGAGACTGCACTGGATGAATGGAGCCCTGGCTAGAGACTGCACTGGATGAATGGAGCCCTGGCTGAAAAATAAACTGGATGAATGGAGCCCTGACTGGAGACGGCACTAGATGAATCGAGCCCTGGCTGAAGACTGAACTGGATGAATGGAGCCCTGGCTGGAGACTGCACTGGATGAATAGAGCCCTGGATAGAGACTGCATTGGATGAATGGAGCCATGGCTGGAGACTGCAATGGATGAATGGAGCCTTGGCTGGAGACTGCACTGGATGAATGGAGCTCTGGCTGGAGACTGCACTGGATGAATGGAGCCCTGACTGGAGACTGCACTGGATGAATGGAGCCCTGACTGGAGACTGCACTGGATGAATGGAGCCCTGGCTGGAGACTGCACTGGATGAATGGAGCTCTGGCTGGAGACTGCACTGGATGAATGGAGCCCTGACTGGAGACTGCACTGGATGAATGGAGCCCTGACTGGAGACTGCACTGGATGAATGGAGCCCTGGCTGGAGACTGCACTGGATGAATGGAGCCCTGGCTAGAGACTGCACTGGATGAATGGAGCATTGGCTGGAGACGGCACTGGATGAATGGAGCCCTGGCTGGAGACTGCACTGGATGAATGGAGCCCTGGCTGGAGACTGCACTGGATGAATGGAGCCCTGGCTGGAGACTGAACTGGATGAATGGAGCCCTGACTGGAGACGGCACTGGATGAACGGAGCCCTGACTGGAGACGGCACTGGATGAATGGAGCCCTGGCTGGAGACTGCACTGGATGAATGGAGCCTTGACCGGAGACTGCACTGGATGAATGGAGCCCTGGCTGGAGACTGCACTGGATGAATGGAGCCCTGACTGGAGACGGCACTGGATGAATCGAGCCCTGACTGAAGACTGAACTGGATGAATGGAGCCCTGACTGGAGACTGCACTGGATGAACGGAGCCCTGACTGGAAACTGCACTGGATGAATGGAGCCTTGACCGGCGACTGCACTGGATGAATGGAGCCCTGGCTGGAGACTGCACTATATGAATGGAGCCGTGGTTAGAGACTACATTGGATAATTGGAGCCATGGCTGGAAACTGCACTGGATGAATGGAGCCTTGGCTGGAGACTGCACTGGATGAATGGAGCTCTGGCTGGAGACTGCACTGGATGAATGGAGCCCTGGCTAAGGACTGCACTGGATGAATGGAGCCCTGACTGGAGACTGCACTGGATGAATGGAGCCCTGGCTGGAGACTGCACTGGATGAATGGAGCCCTGGCGAGAGACTGCACTGGATGAATGGAGCCTTGGCTGGAGACGGCACTGGATGAATGGAGCCCTGGCTGGAGACTGCACTGGATGAATGGAGCCCTGGCTAGAGACTGCACTGGATGAATGGAGCCCTGGCTCGAGACTGCACTGGATGAATGGAGCCCTGACTGGAGAATGCACTGGATGAATTGAACCCTGGCTGAAGACTGAACTGGATGAACGGAGCCCTGACTGGAGACTGCACTGGATGAATGGAGCCCTGGCTGCAGACTGCACTGGATGAATGGAGCCCTGGCTGGAGACGGCACTGGATGAATGGAGCCCTGGCTAGAGACTGCACTGGATGAATGGAGCCCTGGCTGGAGACGGCACTGGATGAATGGAGCCCTGGCTAGAGACTGCACTGGATGAATGGAGCCCTGACTGGAGACGGCACTGGATGAATCAAGCCCTGGCTAGAGATTGAACTGGATGAATGGAGCCCTGACTGGAGACTGCACTGGATGAATGGAGCCTTGACCGGAGACTGCACTGGATGAATGGAGCCCTGGCTGGAGACTGCACTGGATGAATGGAGCCCTGGCTGAAGACTGAACTGCATGAATGGAGCCCTGACTGGAGACGGCACTGGATGAATCGAGCCCTGGCAGAAGACTGAACTGGATGAATGGTGCCCTGACTGGAGACTGCACTGGATGAATGGAGCCCTGACTGGAGACTGCACTGGATGAATGGAGCCTTGACCGGAGACTGCACTGGATGAATGGAGCCCTGGATGGAGACTGCACTGGATGAATGGAGCCCTGGCTGAAGACTGAACCGAATGAATGGAGCCCTGACTGCAGACGGCACTGGATGAATGGAGCCCTGGCTGAAGACTGAACTGGATGAATGGAGCCCTGGCTGGAGACTGCACTGGATGAATGGAGCCCTGGCTAGAGACTGCATTGGATGAATGGAGCCATGGCTGGAGACTGCACTGGATGAATGGAGCCTTGGCTAGAGACGGCACTGGATGAATGGAGCCCTGGCTGGAGACTGCACTGGATGAATGGAGCTCTGGCTGGAGACTGCACTGGATGAATGGAGCCCTGGCAGGAGACTGCACTGGATGAATGGAGCCCTGACCATAGACTGCACTGGATGAATGGAGCCCTGGTTAGAGATTGTATTGGATAATTGGAGCCATGGCTGGAGACTGCACTGGATGAATGGAGCCCTGGCTGGAGACTGCACTGGATGAATGGGGCCCTGACTGGAGACTGCAAAGGATGAATGGAGCCTTGGCTGGAGACTGCACTGGATGAATGGAGCCCTGGCTGGAGACTGCACTGGATGAATGGAGCCCTGGCTAGAGACTGCACTGGATGAATGGAGCCCTGGCTAGAGACTGCACTGGATGAATGGAGCCCAGGCTGGAGACTGCACTGGATGAATGGAGCCCTGGCTAATGACTGCAAAGGATGAATGGAGCCCTGGCTGGAGACTGCACTGGATGAATGGAGCCCTGGCTAGAGACTGCACTGGATGAATGGAGCCCTGACTGGAGACTGCACTGGATGAATCGAACCCTGGCTGAAAAATAAACTGGATGAATGGAGCCCTGACTGGAGACGGCACTAGATGAATCGAGCCCTGGCTGAAGACTGAACTGGATGAATGGAGCCCTGGCTGGAGACTGCACTGGATGAATAGAGCCCTGGATAGAGACTGCATTGGATGAATGGAGCCATGGCTGGAGACTGCAATGGATGAATGGAGCCTTGGCTGGAGACTGCACTGGATGAATGGAGCTCTGGCTGGAGACTGCACTGGATGAATGGAGCCCTGACTGGAGACTGCACTGGATGAATGGAGCCCTGACTGGAGACTGCACTGGATGAATGGAGCCCTGGCTGGAGACTGCACTGGATGAATGGAGCCCTGGCTAGAGACTGCACTGGATGAATGGAGCCTTGGCTGGAGACGGCACTGGATGAATGGAGCCCTGGCTGGAGACTGCACTGGATGAATGGAGCCCTGGCTGGAGACTGCACTGGATGAATGGAGCCCTGGCTGGAGACTGCACTGGATGAATGGAGCCCTGACTGGAGAATGCACTGGATGAATTGAACCCTGGCTGAAGACTGAACTGGATGAATGGTGCCCTGACTGGAGACTGCACTGGATGAATGGAGCCCTGACTGCAGACTGCACTGGATGAATGGAGCCTTGACCGGAGACTGCACTGGATGAATGGAGCCCTGGATGGAGACTGCACTGGATGAATGGAGCCCTGGCTGAAGACTGAACCGAATGAATGGAGCCCTGACTGCAGACGGCACTGGATGAATGGAGCCCAGGCTGAAGACTGAACTGGATGAATGGAGCCCTGGCTGGAGACTGCACTGGATGAATGGAGCCCTGGCTAGAGACTGCATTGGATGAATGGAGCCATGGCTGGAGACTGCACTGGATGAATGGAGCCTTGGCTAGAGACGGCACTGGATGAATGGAGCCCTGGCTGGAGACTGCACTGGATGAATGGAGCTCTGGCTGGAGACTGCACTGGATGAATGGAGCCCTGGCAGGAGACTGCACTGGATGAATGGAGCCCTGACCATACACTGCACTGGATGAATGGAGCCCTGGTTAGAGACTGCATTGGATAATTGGAGCCATGGCTGGAAACTGCACTGGATGAATGGAGCCCTGGCTAGAGACTGCACTGGATGAATGGAGCCCTGGCTAGAGACTGCACTGGATGAATGGAGCCCTGGCTAGAGACTGCACTGGATGAATGGAGCCCAGGCTGGAGACTGCACTGGATGAATGGAGCCCTGGCTAGAGACTGCACTGGATGAATGGAGCCCTGGCTGGAGACTGCACTGGATGACTGGAGCCCTGGCTAGAGACTGCACTGGATGAATGGAGCCCTGACTGGAGACGGCACTGGATGAATCGAACCCTGGCTGAAAAATAAACTGGATGAATGGAGCCCTGACTGGAGACGGCACTAGATGAATCGAGCCCTGGCTGAAGACTGAACTGGATGAATGGAGCCCTGGCTGGAGACTGCACTGGATGAATAGAGCCCTGGATAGAGACTGCATTGGATGAATGGAGCAATGGCTGGAGACTGCAATGGATGAATGGAGCCTTGGCTGGAGACTGCACTGGATGAATGGAGCTCTGGCTGGAGACTGCACTGGATGAATGGAGCCCTGACTGGAGACTGCACTGGATGAATGGAGCCCTGACTGGAGACGGCACTGGATGAATGGAGCCCTGGCTTGAGACTGCACTGGATGAATGGAGCCCTGGCTAGAGACTGCACTGGATGAATGGAGCCTTGGCTGGAGACGGCACTGGATGAATGGAGCCCTGGCTGGAGACTGCACTGGATGAATGGAGCTCTGGCTGGAGACTGCACTGGATGAATGGAGCCCTGACTGGAGACTGCACTGGATGAATGGAGCCCTGAGTGGAGACTGCACTGGATGAATGGAGCCCTGGCTGGAGACTGCACTGGATGAATGGAGCCCTGGCTAGAGACTGCACTGGATGAATGGAGCCTTGGCTGGAGATGGCACTGGATGAATGGAGCCCTGGCTGGAGACTGCACTGGATGAATGGAGCCCTGGCTGGAGACTGCACTGGATGAATGGAGCCCTGGCTGGAGACTGAACTGGATGAATGGAGCCCTGACTGGAGACGGCACTGGATGAACGGAGCCCTGACTGGAGACTGAACTGGATGAATGGAGCCCTGACTGGAGACGGCACTGGATGAACGGAGCGCTGACTGGAGACGGCACTGGATGAATGGAGCCCTGGCTGGAGACTGCACTGGATGAATGGAGCCTTGACCGTAGACTGCACTGGATGAATGGAGCCCTGGCTGGAGACTGCACTGGATGAATGGAGCCCTGACTGGAGACGGCACTGGATGAATCGAGCCCTGACTGAAGACTGAACTGGATGAATGGAGCCCTGACTGGAGACTGCACTGGATGAACGGAGCCCTGACTGGAGACTGCACTGGATGAATGGAGCCTTGACCGGCGACTGCACTGGATGAATGGAGCCCTGGCTGGAGACTGCACTATATGAATGGAGCCCTGGTTAGAGACTGCATTGGATAATTGGAGCCATGGCTGGAAACTGCACTGGATGAATGGAGCCTTGGCTGGAGACTGCACTGGATGAATGGAGCCCTGGCTGGAGACTGCACTGGATGAATGGAGCCCTGGCTAAGGACTGCACTGGATGAATGGAGCATTGACTGGAGACTGCACTGGATGAATGGAGCCCTGGCTGGAGACTGCACTGGATGAATGGAGCCCTGGCGAGAGACTGCACTGGATGAATGGAGCCTTGGCTGGAGACGGCACTGGATGAATGGAGCCCTGGCTGGAGACTGCACTGGATGAATGGAGCCCTGGCTAGAGACTGCACTGGATGAATGGTGCCCTGACTGGAGACTGCACTGGATGAACGGAGCCCTGACTGGAGACTGCACTGGATGAATGGAGCCTTGACCGGAGACTGCACTGGATGAATGGAGCCCTGGATGGAGACTGCACTGGATGAATGGAGCCCTGGCTGAAGACTGAACTGGATGAATGGAGCCCTGACTGGAGACGGCACTGGATGAATGGAGCCCTGGCTGAAGACTGAACTGGATGAATGGAGCCGTGGCTGGAGACTGCACTGGATGAATGGAGCCCTGGCTAGAGACTGCATTGGATGAATGGAGCCCTGGCTAGAGACTGCACTGGATGAATGGAGCCCTGGCTAGAGACTGCACTGGATGAATGGAGCCCAGGCTGGAGACTGCACTGGATGAATGGAGCCCTTGCTAGAGACTGCACTGGATGAATGGAGCCCTGGCTGGAGACTGCACTGGATGAATGGAGCCCTGGCTAGAGACTGCACTGGATGAATGGAGCCCTGACTGGAGACGGCACTGGATGAATCGAATGCTGGCTGAAGACTGAACTGGATGAATGGAGCCCTGACTGGAGAAGGCACTGGATGAACGGAGCCCTGACTGGAGACTGCACTGGATGAATGCAGCCTTGACCAGAGACTGCACTGGATGAATGGAGCCCTGGCTAGAGACTGCACTGGATGAATGGAGCCCTGGCTGAAAAATAAACTGGATGAATGGAGCCCTGACTGGAGACGGCACTAGATGAATCGAGCCCTGGCTGAAGACTGAACTGGATGAATGGAGCCCTGGCTGGAGACTGCACTGGATGAATAGAGCCCTGGATAGAGACTGCATTGGATGAATGGAGCCATGGCTGGAGACTGCAATGGATGAATGGAGCCTTGGCTGGAGACTGCACTGGATGAATGGAGCTCTGGCTGGAGACTGCACTGGATGAATGGAGCCCTGACTGGAGACTGCACTGGATGAATGGAGCCCTGACTGGAGACTGCACTGGATGAATGGAGCCCTGGCCGGAGACTGCACTGGATGAATGGAGATCTGGCAGGAGACTGCACTGGATGAATGGAGCCCTGACTGGAGACTGCACTGGATGAATGGAGCCCTGACTGGAGACTGCACTGGATGAATGGAGCCCTGGCTGGAGACTGCACTGGATGAATGGAGCCCTGGCTAGAGACTGCACTGGATGAATGGAGCCTTGGCTGGAGACGGCACTGGATGAATGGAGCCCTGGCTGGAGACTGCACTGGATGAATGGAGCCCTGGCTGGAGACTGCACTGGATGAATGGAGCCCTGGCTGGAGACTGAACTGGATGAATGGAGCCCTGACTGGAGACGGCACTGGATGAACGGAGCCCTGACTGGAGACGGCACTGGATGAATGGAGCCCTGGCTGGAGACTGCACTGGATGAATGGAGCCTTGACCGGAGACTGCACTGGATGAATGGAGCCCTGGCTGGAGACTGCACTGGATGAATGGAGCCCTGACTGGAGACGGCACTGGATGAATCGAGCCCTGACTGAAGACTGAACTGGATGAATGGAGCCCTGACTGGAGACTGCACTGGATGAACGGAGCCCTGACTGGAAACTGCACTGGATGAATGGAGCCTTGACCGGCGACTGCCCTGGATGAATGGAGCCCTGGCTGGAGACTGCACTATATGAATGGAGCCGTGGTTAGAGACTACATTGGATAATTGGAGCCATGGCTGGAAACTGCACTGGATGAATGGAGCCTTGGCTGGAGACTGCACTGGATGAATGGAGCTCTGGCTGGAGACTGCACTGGATGAATGGAGCCCTGGCTAAGGACTGCACTGGATGAATGGAGCCCTGACTGGAGACTGCACTGGATGAATGGAGCCCTGGCTGGAGACTGCACTGGATGAATGGAGCCCTGGCGAGAGACTGCACTGGATGAATGGAGCCTTGGCTGGAGACGGCACTGGATGAATGGAGCCCTGGCTGGAGACTGCACTGGATGAATGGAGCCCTGGCTAGAGACTGCACTGGATGAATGGAGCCCTGGCTCGAGACTGCACTGGATGAATGGAGCCCTGACTGGAGAATGCACTGGATGAATTGAACCCTGGCTGAAGACTGAACTGGATGAACGGAGCCCTGACTGGAGACTGCACTGGATGAATGGAGCCCTGGCTGCAGACTGCACTGGATGAATGGAGCCCTGGCTGGAGACGGCACTGGATGAATGGAGCCCTGGCTAGAGACTGCACTGGATGAATGGAGCCCTGGCTGGAGACGGCACTGGATGAATGGAGCCCTGGCTAGAGACTGCACTGGATGAATGGAGCCCTGACTGGAGACGGCACTGGATGAATCAAGCCCTGGCTAGAGACTGAACTGGATGAATGGAGCCCTGACTGGAGACTGCACTGGATGAATGGAGCCTTGACCGGAGACTGCACTGGATGAATGGAGCCCTGGCTGGAGACTGCACTGGATGAATGGAGCCCTGGCTGAAGACTGAACTGGATGAATGGAGCCCTGACTGGAGACGGCACTGGATGAATCGAGCCCTGGCAGAAGACTGAACTGGATGAATGGTGCCCTGACTGGAGACTGCACTGGATGAATGGAGCCCTGACTGGAGACTGCACTGGATGAATGGAGCCTTGACCGGAGACTGCACTGGATGAATGGAGCCCTGGATGGAGACTGCACTGGATGAATGGAGCCCTGGCTGAAGACTGAACCGAATGAATGGAGCCCTGACTGCAGACGGCACTGGATGAATGGAGCCCTGGCTGAAGACTGAACTGGATGAATGGAGCCCTGGCTGGAGACTGCACTGGATGAATGGAGCCCTGGCTAGAGACTGCATTGGATGAATGGAGCCATGGCTGGAGACTGCACTGGATGAATGGAGCCTTGGCTAGAGACGGCACTGGATGAATGGAGCCCTGGCTGGAGACTGCACTGGATGAATGGAGCTCTGGCTGGAGACTGCACTGGATGAATGGAGCCCTGGCAGGAGACTGCACTGGATGAATGGAGCCCTGACCATAGACTGCACTGGATGAATGGAGCCCTGGTTAGAGATTGTATTGGATAATTGGAGCCATGGCTGGAGACTGCACTGGATGAATGGAGCCCTGGCTGGAGACTGCACTGGATGAATGGGGCCCTGACTGGAGACTGCAAAGGATGAATGGAGCCTTGGCTGGAGACTGCACTGGATGAATGGAGCCCTGGCTGGAGACTGCACTGGATGAATGGAGCCCTGGCTAGAGACTGCACTGGATGAATGGAGCCCTGGCTAGAGACTGCACTGGATGAATGGAGCCCAGGCTGGAGACTGCACTGGATGAATGGAGCCATGGCTAATGACTGCAAAGGATGAATGGAGCCCTGGCTGGAGACTGCAATGGATGAATGGAGCCCTGGCTAGAGACTGCACTGGATGAATGGAGCCCTGACTGGAGACTGCACTGGATGAATCGAACCCTGGCTGAAAAATAAACTGGATGAATGGAGCCCTGACTGGAGACGGCACTAGATGAATCGAGCCCTGGCTGAAGACTGAACTGGATGAATGGAGCCCTGGCTGGAGACTGCACTGGATGAATAGAGCCCTGGATAGAGACTGCATTGGATGAATGGAGCCATGGCTGGAGACTGCAATGGATGAATGGAGCCTTGGCTGGAGACTGCACTGGATGAATGGAGCTCTGGCTGGAGACTGCACTGGATGAATGGAGCCCTGACTGGAGACTGCACTGGATGAATGGAGCCCTGACTGGAGACTGCACTGGATGAATGGAGCCCTGGCTGGAGACTGCACTGGATGAATGGAGCCCTGGCTAGAGACTGCACTGGATGAATGGAGCCTTGGCTGGAGACGGCACTGGATGAATGGAGCCCTGGCTGGAGACTGCACTGGATGAATGGAACCCTGGCTGGAGACTGCACTGGATGAATGGAGCCCTGGCTGGAGACTGCACTGGATGAATGGAGCCCTGACTGGAGAATGCACTGGATGAATTGAACCCTGGCTGAAGACTGAACTGGATGAATGGTGCCCTGACTGGAGACTGCACTGGATGAATGGAGCCATGGCTGGAGACTGCACTGGATGAATGGAGCCTTGGCTAGAGACGGCACTGGATGAATGGAGCCCTGGCTGGAGACTGCACTGGATGAATGGAGCTCTGGCTGGAGACTGCACTGGATGAATGGAGCCCTGGCAGGAGACTGCACTGGATGAATGGAGCCCTGACCATAGACTGCACTGGATGAATGGAGCCCTAGTTAGAGACTGCATTGGATAATTGGAGCCATGGCTGGAAACTGCACTGGATGAATGGAGCCTTGGCTGGAGACTGCACTGGATGAATGGAGCCCTGGCTGGAGACTGCACTGGATGAATGGAGCCCTGACTGGAGACTGCAAAGGATGAATGGAGCATTGGCTGGAGACTGCACTGGATGAATGGAGCCCTGGCTAGAGACTGCACTGGATGAATGGAGCCCTGGCTAGAGACTGCACTGGATGAATGGAGCCCTGGCTAGAGACTGCACTGGATGAATGGAGCCCAGGCTGGAGACTGCACTGGATGAATGGAGCCCTGGCTAGAGACTGCACTGGATGAATGGAGCCCTGGCTGGAGACTGCACTGGATGACTGGAGCCCTGGCTAGAGACTGCACTGGATGAATGGAGCCCTGACTGGAGACGGCACTGGATGAATCGAACCCTGGCTGAAAAATAAACTGGATGAATGGAGCCCTGACTGGAGACGGCACTAGATGAATCGAGCCCTGGCTGAAGACTGAACTGGATGAATGGAGCCCTGGCTGGAGACTGCACTGGATGAATAGAGCCCTGGATAGAGACTGCATTGGATGAATGGAGCCATGGCTGGAGACTGCAATGGATGAATGGAGCCTTGGCT
This sequence comes from Heterodontus francisci, assembly GCF_036365525.1. NCBI lineage: Eukaryota > Metazoa > Chordata > Chondrichthyes > Heterodontiformes > Heterodontidae > Heterodontus > Heterodontus francisci. The sequence goes on along the minus strand of NC_090378.1, from coordinate 119,179,322 downwards.
GGAGACTGCACTGGATGAATGGAGCTCTGGCTGGAGACTGCACTGGATGAATGGAGCCCTGACTGGAGACTGCACTGGATGAATGGAGCCCTGACTGGAGACGGCACTGGATGAATGGAGCCCTGGCTTGAGACTGCACTGGATGAATGGAGCCCTGGCTAGAGACTGCACTGGATGAATGGAGCCTTGGCTGGAGACGGCACTGGATGAATGGAGCCCTGGCTGGAGACTGCACTGGATGAATGGAGCTCTGGCTGGAGACTGCACTGGCTGAATGGAGCCCTGACTGGAGACTGCACTGGATGAATGGAGCCCTGAGTGGAGACTGCACTGGATGAATGGAGCCCTGGCTGGAGACTGCACTGGATGAATGGAGCCCTGGCTAGAGACTGCACTGGATGAATGGAGCCTTGGCTGGAGATGGCACTGGATGAATGGAGCCCTGGCTGGAGACTGCACTGGATGAATGGAGCCCTGGCTGGAGACTGCACTGGATGAATGGAGCCCTGGCTGGAGACTGAACTGGATGAATGGAGCCCTGACTGGAGACGGCACTGGATGAACGGAGCCCTGACTGGAGACTGAACTGGATGAATGGAGCCCTGACTGGAGACGGCACTGGATGAACGGAGCGCTGACTGGAGACGGCACTGGATGAATGGAGCCCTGGCTGGAGACTGCACTGGATGAATGGAGCCTTGACCGGAGACTGCACTGGATGAATGGAGCCCTGGCTGGAGACTGCACTGGATGAATGGAGCCCTGACTGGAGACGGCACTGGATGAATCGAGCCCTGACTGAAGACTGAACTGGATGAATGGAGCCCTGACTGGAGACTGCACTGGATGAACGGAGCCCTGACTGGAGACTGCACTGGATGAATGGAGCCTTGACCGGCGACTGCACTGGATGAATGGAGCCCTGGCTGGAGACTGCACTATATGAATGGAGCCCTGGTTAGAGACTGCATTGGATAATTGGAGCCATGGCTGGAAACTGCACTGGATGAATGGAGCCTTGGCTGGAGACTGCACTGGATGAATGGAGCCCTGGCTGGAGACTGCACTGGATGAATGGAGCCCTGGCTAAGGACTGCACTGGATGAATGGAGCATTGACTGGAGACTGCACTGGATGAATGGAGCCCTGGCTGGAGACTGCACTGGATGAATGGAGCCCTGGCGAGAGACTGCACTGGATGAATGGAGCCTTGGCTGGAGACGGCACTGGATGAATGGAGCCCTGGCTGGAGACTGCACTGGATGAATGGAGCCCTGGCTAGAGACTGCACTGGATGAATGGTGCCCTGACTGGAGACTGCACTGGATGAACGGAGCCCTGACTGGAGACTGCACTGGATGAATGGAGCCTTGACCGGAGACTGCACTGGATGAATGGAGCCCTGGATGGAGACTGCACTGGATGAATGGAGCCCTGGCTGAAGACTGAACTGGATGAATGGAGCCCTGACTGGAGACGGCACTGGATGAATGGAGCCCTGGCTGAAGACTGAACTGGATGAATGGAGCCGTGGCTGGAGACTGCACTGGATGAATGGAGCCCTGGCTAGAGACTGCATTGGATGAATGGAGCCATGGCTGGAGACTGCACTGGATGAATGGAGCCTTGGCTAGAGACGGCACTGGATGAATGGAGCCCTGGCTGGAGACTGCACTGGATGAATGGAGCTCTGGCTGGAGACTGCACTGGATGAATGGAGCCCTGGCTGGAGACTGCACTGGATGAATGGAGCCCTGACCATAGACTGCACTGGATGAATGGAGCCCTGGCTGGAGACTGCACTGGATGAATGGAGCCCTGGCTAGAGACTGCCCTGGATGAATGGAGCCTTGGCTGGAGACGGCACTGGATGAATGGAGCCCTGGCTGGAGACGGCACTGGATGAACGGAGCCCTGACTGGAGACTGCACTGGATGAATGGAGCCCTGGCTGGAGACGGCACTGGATGAACGGAGCCCTGACTGGAGACTGCACTGGATGAATGGAACCCTGACTGGAGACTGCGCTGGATGAATGGAGCCCTGGCTGGAGACGGCACTGGATGAACGGAGCCCTGACTGGGGACTGCACTGGATGAATGGAGCCCTGGCTGGAGACTGCACTGGATGAATGGAGCCCTAGCTGGAGACTGCACTGGATGAATGGAGCCCCGGCTGGAGACTGCACTGGATGAATTGCGCTCTGTCTGGAGACTGATGAGTATAAACGTTACTGCAAACACTGAGCCATGGCTGATACTTTACATGCAGCAAGGGTTCGAGTGTAATTCCACCATTGTATTAGAAATTGGGCAGGAACAGGCGCACTCCGGATCTATAGACTCCTGTCTTCAATGACTGAGCATCCACTGCTCTCTGGGAAACAGAATTCCAAAGATTCACAACCCCTTGAGTTGAAGAACTTTATCCTGATCTCAGTCCGAAATGGCCGACCCCTTATTCTGAGACTGTGACCCCTAGTTCTAGATTCCCCAGCCAGGGGAAAACATCCTCCCAGTATCTACCCTGTCAATCACATTAAAAATTGTATATCTTTCAATCAGATCACCTCTCATTCTTCTACATTTCAGGGAATAATATCCCAGTCTACTCAATCTCTCCTCATAGGACAATCCCCGCATCCCAGGAATCAATCTGGTGAATCTTTGCTGCTCTCCTTCCAAGGCCAGAATATCCTTCCTTTGGTCAAGAGACCAAAACTGGCCACAGTTCTCCAGGTGTGGTCTCAGCAAGGTCCGATCCAACTGCAATAAGACTTCTTCACTCTTCCATGTACAAGAGCTGACACAGAGTCTCTGTCTCCATCTCACTCCCTCTCACTCCCTCTCTCTCTCTCTCCATCTCACTCTCTCTTTTTCTCTCTCTCAATCTCTATCCCATCTTCTACCTCTGAAGGTGTTCTATGGATGTGAGTGTTTAATATAAGGTGGTGTTTGTCAGTATATTTTCACTGCTGTATGGTTTATGAACATGGTGAGAGGGGATTAGGGATCTGTTCTTTGATTTGAGGCAGTGATGTCTGTCCCAGTGACTCAGACTGTGATGCTGTTGTTTTCTGTGACTGACACTATGATATCGATTGTAATTTCACTCAGTGTGACAGGAGGTTACATTGCTTGATCAGTGGTGAGGGCGGAGCAGACTGAACAAGGAGCTGTCATCATCAGTCACTGCCGAACACCTTCACACACACCGCACCGTCCGGAAACTTCTTCACTAAATATTCTTTCAGCTCCTTAATTACAGCCCTGGATCTGAAAAGGGAAAAAGAGAAAGACATCTTTTAGAGACGGTCAATGGACACAATGCAGACTGTGCATTACCCACGAATGACACTACGTCCACATTTAACTCATTGTTTAAACTCCAGCACACCTCCTGTTCCAATCCACATGTTTCAGCCAAAGAGCCGTATAATTCTACAGCACAGGAGGAGGCCGTTCAGACTCTCGTCTCTCTGCCAGCTGTTTGCTCGAGTAATTCACGACTAACATCTCAGTTTAATATCTGTTGTGGGGAAGTTATTTGAATCTGGTATTAGGGACAGAATGACTGACAAATAGAAACTGATCAGAGAGAGTCAGCACGGATTTAAAAAGGGTGAAACATGTTTAACTAATCGAGTTGTATTTTTTGAAGAGGTCACTAATGTGGTAGATAAGGGAATGTCTATGGATGTTATTTATATGGATTTCCAGAAGGCATTTGAGAAGGTTCCACACAAGAGACTGTTCGCAAAATAGAAGCATATGGAATGTGAGGAAACCTTTTGACATGGGTAAGGAATTGGTTAGGAGGTAGGAGACAGAGAGTAGGGATAATGTGAGGCAAGATGAGGCAACATCGAGGTGTTGCTGGAACAGGAGCCAATGTAGGTCAGTGATCACAGTGATGGGGGAATGTGAATTCAGGGGTGATCTCATTGAGGTATTTAAGATGAATAAAGGATTAAGATGATTCGGAGAGATGGCGAGAAACTGTTTCCTCTGGTGGGGGAGTCGAGAACAAGGGGACATAATCTTAATATTAGAGCTCGGGGTGATGTCAGGAGGCATTTCTTCACATAAAGGCGAGTGGAAATCGGGAACTCTCTCCCTCATAAAGCTGTTGAGGCTGAAGATCAATTTAAACATTTAACAATGAGCTTGATAGATTTTGTTGGGTCGGGGTATTGTGGGGTATGGGACCAAGGCAGGGAGATGGAGATCAGATACAGATCAGATGATCTAACTGGAGGATAGAACAGGCTCGATGGGCTGAACAGCCTCCTCCTGTTCCTATATTCCCAATCCCACTACCCTGCTCTATCCCCATAGTCCTGTATTCTCCTCAGATTCACATGTTTATTGAATACAATTTGAATAAAAACCTGAAGTTTAATCCCCGAGAGGCTGCTGAATGTTTAGTGAATTCTCGGTTTTGATTTCAGATTTCTACTATCTGTAGTTTTTAGTTTCCAAACGCTGTTGATTGTTTTAATTCAAGGGTTTATCGATCTGCATTTCCACTTTCAAGGAATGATGTAATTGAACCCGAGATCTCTCTGCTTCTACACATCCTTCATCAGCTTTTCACTCCTTTTCCTTCCAAAACCCATCATCTCAAACCCCTCGCCATTGAATTGTGTCAGTCTCCGATCTGTCCCTTCCCTGATCCCTCTCCCCGAGTCTTTGTCTCTTCTCCTCCCTGTTTGTCAAACCTCTCCTTCTGTGTAATCAGCACATTCCAATGATCGTGCTCCCTCTGTCCAAGACCAAATCATCGATATATATCAGCAACAAGTCACCTCTTTAATGTAGAGAAACATCGCACGCCACCTCACATGACATCAGGAAAACAGACACAAGTAATACAGAGAGATTAGGAGGGGTGACCAAATGCTTGGTTAAAGATGTGGGTTTTAAGGAGGGTGAAGTGTTTCAAGGAGACCAAGGTTAAAGGAGGTTCTAGATATGGGGGGTGGGTTAAGACTACGGAGGGATTTAAATCCAGAGAGTAGAATTTTACATTGAAATTTGAGGGTGTTTGGGGATGGAAGCCCAATGTAGGTCAGCATGGACGGGGGTGATGGTGAACAGGACTTGGTTTGGAACAGGATAGAGAGAGCAGAGCTTCGGATGAGCTGAAGAATACAGAGAGTGGAGGATGGCAGTCTGGTCAGGAGAACACTGGAATAGTAAAGTTAGAGGTGACAAAGACATGAAGAAGAGTTTCAGTAGTGGAAGGAGTGAGGGAGGGGCAGAGATGGGCAATGTTACAGAGGGGGAAGTGGATAATCATTGAGATGTGGAGGATTTGGGGTCAGATCAGGGTCAAAGATGAGACTAAGGTTGTAAAGAGTCTGGTTCGGCAGCAGACAGTGTTCAGGGAGAGGGATGGAGTTTGTACCAGGAACTGAAGACAATGGCTTTGATCTTCCCAATGTGTTCCCCAGTGAGACTGGGTCCTCAGTGCTGACTGGTCTTAGCTGCTGTTATTTTCTTTGATTGGACGGTTATTATTAGAGACTCAGACCACAGCAGAAATCCCCAATGTAAAAAATAACTGCAAAGACTGTCAGATCGGAAGATTGAAACTTAACTAACAGAGGAAGTGAAAGAAGGAGCTCGGAGCAGCTGGACGTTTGTTAATGACACGGGACAAAACTGTGAACCGCACACACTACCTAGAATCTTACAGCACAGAAGGAGGCCATTCAGCCCATCGTGCCTGTGAGCTACCCAATTCCTCCCACTGCCCCTCTCCAGCCCCATAACCCAGCAAATCTTTCCTTTTCAGGTCTATCTCCAATTCCCTCTTCTAGACCTGGGCCCACAGTACGAGACTGTCCCTAACCTGGGCTCGAAATTGGCATCTCATTCATTCATTGGAAGACAAAATGCCTGGTGTGGGAAATGGAGCTCAGGACTCGGAACATTCCCTCTCCCCTCCTGAGGGACACTTCATGCTGGGGTAACAGTTCCATGGACCCCGACAGCACATTCCTACCTCACCCACTTCCCCATTCTGTGGGTGAACAATATGATGGTCACACATGTGGTCCCCGTGCCGCCATGCTACCACGATCGACCGCACGGTGGCCCAACATAAAACGATGGTCGTGCTGCCCCCTCAATCACGTGGAGGGTGGGTGCTCTGCGACGCTGGCAACAGCATCAGCTGCCTTTACACAGGCGCTGGTGCCATTTTGAAAGGACAGCCAGTCCTGCTGCTACATTTACATTTTTAATGGCCTAACCCCTCCCCACCCAATGAACTGCAAAATAAACTCTCGCCCCTTCCCCCCAATAACAATTAAATGTAATGGTTGTCCTCCTCTCCCCCAACAAAACACTTACCAGCAAGACTTGACCTTTCCCCCCAAACTGATCAAAGTTCAGAGGTCACCCCTTCCCACCCTCCCCTACACTATTAATGCTGATTGGATCCTGATCCCCCTCTCACTGCACTAAAGGTCCTAAGTCTCCCCCCATCCCCACCTCGGTGGTGCTAGTTTTCCCTGGACGGGGAAGTGAAGGTGTGAGTGCCGGCCGCCACTCGGAAGATCGCGGGCAGCCGGGAAGATTGCTGTTGATTTTATTTAAATTTATTCATTTACTTAATTTAAATATGTAAAGTCGGATCCCATCACCCAGCAGCGGAGGGACCGCCCTGGAGCCACGTCACCACCAGGAAGATCGGGTCCGACACTCCTGGCGTCGGACTCCGTGTCCGGCCGCTGTCAGAATGATCTTCCGGCCCCCCCGCCACCATTCCCCGCCACGGATCCCGACATCGGGACCTCAACAAAATCCCAGCCTACATGTGTAAACCTGGACCCTGTTAGCAGGATATTTGACTGCAGGGGCCATCACAACTGTGTCCAATTCTGTCCCCACCTGAAATCCACACACAACTTGCATTTATATAGCACCTTTAAAGTACAAAACATCACAAGATGCTTCACAGAGCCACAGTAAGAGGAACGGGGTAGGGGGTGAGGAGACTTTCGGAAGAGTGATCAAAGTCTTGGGTGAAAGGATGGAGTTTGATGGAGCAGAGAGAGACCTGGAGAGGGGGAGGGATTAATGGCGGGAGTTCAGAGAGCAGGGCCGAGGCATCTGAAGGCTCTGCTGTCCATGGTGGGATGAAGGAAGCAGCGATGGGCAGGAGAGGCGAGTTAGAAGATGGAAGAGTGAGGGAGGGAATGTGAGTCTGCAGCAGGAGGCAGAGGGTAGGGAGGAGGGAAACAGAGGTCAGTGAGGTCAGGGTAGTAGGTCAGTGAGGTCAGGGGTAGTGTTGGAACGGCACTTGGTGTCAGACAGTGTACTGACCACTGCATTTCAGACAAGTCGGGGTTTATGGAGAGTGGATGAAAGAAGCCGGCAGCAGACATGGGAATAATCAAGTTTGGAGACAAGATGAGCAGGGATAAGGGTTTGTGTGGTCAAGGGGCTGATGTAGTGTAGAGACAGGCAATGTTGTGGGGACAGAAATAAGAGGCTCACATGATGGAGAGGATGTGGGGTTTGAAGCTCAACTACTTTAGGCCCAGTGGGAAGGAGGCCCATGTTTGCTGGTCCCTACTGGAGGGCCAGTGGGAAGGAGGCCCATGTTTACTGGTCCCTATTGGATGCCCAGTGGGAAGGAGGCCCATGTTTACTGGTCCCTATTGGATGCCCAGTGGGAAGAAGGCCCATGTTTACTGGTCCCTATTGGAGGGTCCAGTGGGAAGGAGGCCCATGTTTACTGGTCCCTATTGGAGGGTCCAGTGGGAAGGAGGCCCGTGTTTACTGGTCCCTATTGGAGGCCCAGTGGGAAGGAGGCCCATGTTTGCTGGTCCCTATTGGAGGCCCAGTGGGAAGGAGGCCCATGTTTACTGGTCCCTATTGGATGCCCAGTGGGAAGGAGGCCCATGTTTACTGGTCCCTATTGGATGCCCAGTGGGAAGGAGGCCCATGTTTACTGGTCCCTATTGAAGGGTCCAGTGGGAAGGAGGCCCATGTTTATTGGTCCCGATTGGAGGGTTCAGTGGGAAGGAGGCCCATGTTTACTGGTCCCTATTGGATGCCCAGTGGGAAGGAGGCCCATGTTTACTGGTCCCGATTGGAGGGTCCAGTGGGAAGGAGGCCCATGCTTACTGGTCCCTATTGAAGGGTCCAGTGGGAAGGAGGCCCATGTTTACTGGTCCCTATTGGAGGGTCCAGTGGGAAGGAGGCCCATGTTTACTGTTCCCTATTGGAGGTCCAGTGAGAAGGAGGCCCATGTTTACTGGTCCCTATTGGAGGTCCAGTGGAACATGGTCACCATGGTTGATGTGAAGCAAAGCTCCTTCATGTTGTAAATGTGTGATTGTCGACCCCTCATCCCAGTAAAACCCCATGACCCGGAGCCTGACCATGGAAAGGGATGGAGACGGGAAGGGATTAGAACATGTTATGAGCTGACAGGATGGGGCAGTGGGTCAGACCCTATCCTGTCCCTCCAGCTCACACTGATGGGGTGAGGATCTCCTCTCTCTGCTGGGCCTTCACGAAATGAGCTTTCTGTCCAAACCAGTCCCAGTGAGAATAGACCAACAGCACAGAACTGCCCTAAATTTGACAATAATCTGCCAGTCTTACTGAGAGAGGTCAAAGCATGGTCACTGTGGGGAATGGGGCCTTACTCCAGGAGAAGGCATGTTTCTGGGGTCAAGAATTAACAACCATTGATGGGGCAGAGCAGAGGGAGTTTTACCCTTCATTTAACTGTGCTCCACCTGGGAGACTGTGGGAAAGAGAGAGAGGTGGAGGCTGTGAGACAGAGTGAGAGAAAGAGAGAGGGGGAGGCATTTAACTGCTGCACCAGGCCTCAAAGTGTTCCAGTCTCCAGTAATAACTCCTGTTATAGAGATCAGTTACAGAATTACAGAACAATGGAGGGTGGGAGAGAGAGATGAGTCGGCAGAGGAACAAAGACAGAGAGATAGAGACAGGGAAAGAGGGAGAGAGAAACGCAATGGGAGAGAGAGACCAGAAATGAGAGAGAATGAGAAAGAGACAGAGCGACAGGGAGGAGAGCAAAACAGGGAGAGCGAGATGGGAAGAATGTGAAAGACAGATATGCAATGAGAGAGAGGAGGGTGAAAGTATAACTGAGAGAGATACAGAGAGGTGGACGAACAGGGTGATAGAAATCCAAGGATGAATTTTATGAGTGTTGTCGGGATGTAGACTGTGCAGATGTGTCGTCCCGGAGCCCCCGCGAAATTACACATAGGGGCTCATTTAAATAAAGGTGTATTATTGTAAAACTTTATTAAATAAAAATCTTTGTGATGGAAGCCCTTCCCCAACTCCCCAATGGTCATTTCATTGCCCGAAATGATCAACAACTGGCTTTTTCAAATACCTGAACTTTCACCCCAACCTTCAATCTTTTACCCTTCAACCTCTTCCCACCATCCCCACATCCAATCAAAATTGTTTTCCCCGCTCCCCCGCTCCCCCACCCCTCCCGCCCTGAAAGTTTTATTCCTCCCCGCTATCCACCAGGTTCCCGCCTGGGAATTCCGTACGGAGTTCCGAAGGTGCGCGAGGTATGAACGGTGGTGGTAAAATCGGTGTGGGACAGCCGCACCTGCAGGTAAGTTTATTTACATATCATTAAGGTTCATTTTAATATGGAGATGAAGGTCCTGCTGCCAGGTGGCAGTGGGCGGTGGCACCAATGTCCCCTCGCCACTGGTAATATGCGGCGAGCCCTTCTCCACAACATGGGGGGTCGAGGCGGGCGACTCCCCACATAATTTTACCTGCCCCAGCGCTGTGACCCGCGAGTGGAGGGGCTGGTAAAATTCAGCCCAGAGGCTCGAAAACTGAGACAGAGAGAGGGAGAGGGAGATAGAAAAAGAGGGTGAGAGAGAGAATGAGAGACAGAGAGAGAGACAGAGAGAGAGAGAGAGACAGAGAGAGGAGAAACAATGTGCTGGATTCTATGAGCTCGTCAGCGAGTTCAGAAAATGACAGAAAATTCCCACCATCCCCTCCATCCTGCTGTTTATTTGACCCTGTTTCCCCCCCAACTCCTGCACTGAGAAACTGACCTGCTCCCACCTCCCCACCAGTGTGGTGCCTTGTTTCCCAAGACAGGGTTCTGAAGGTGCGACACTGTGACGGACCCTCAAGATCACGGGTGAGTCGATTTAAATTCATTAATATTATTGATTTAAATGTTTAAATTGTGGTCCTGTCGCCCAGCGGCCGGGTGGTCGGCACGGAGCCTCCCCGTCACCGGGAGGATCGGGAGTAGCTCTGCCGGCGTCAAGGTCCGTGGTGGCCTCATCCGGAGCCAACTTCAGGATCTCCCACCAGGGATCACAATGTCGAGGGAGCCTTAAAATCCAGGCCAGTGAGACAGAGTAACAGAGAGAGAGAGGCAGAAAGAGAGGATGACAAAGAAAGAGCACAAAAGAGCAAAACAGAGACAAGGATAGAGAGAAGGGGAGAGAAAGAGAGTGAGTGAGGGAGAGGGATCGTGAGAGAGGGAGACAGAGGAAGTGGAAGAGAAGGAGGAGAGGGAGAGTGAGGAAGAGGAAGAGAGGGAGGAGAGGGAGAGTGAGGAAGAGGAAGAGAGGGAGACAGAGGAAGAGAGGGAGGAGAGGGAGAGTGAGGAAGAGGAAGAGAGGGAGACAGAGGAAGAGGAAAAGAGGGAGGAGAGTGAGAGTGAGGAAGAGGAAGAGAGGGAGGAGAGGGAGAGTGAGGAAGAGGAAGGGAGGGAGACAGGAAGAGGAAAAGAGGGAGAAGAGGGAGAGTCAGAGGGTGGAAGAGGAAGACAGGGAGACAGAGGGAGGAGAGGGAGAGTGAGGAAGAGGGAGGGAGGAGAGGGAGAGTGAGAGGGAGGGTGGAAGAGGGAGAGAGAAGAGGAAGTGAGAGTTGCTGACGTGCCTTTCTCTGGGTGATACCATTTACATACTGAGAAACAGGCAGTCAGACTCTCACAGGCTGCAGCTTTATAAAGCAGAGCCCAGTGAAGGGAGAGTTTATCAGTAACCAGGCACAGAGACAGGAGCAGGCACCATGATTTCACCCATCCAGCTGATCTGGCCTCTGGCATTCTGCGTCGCAGGTACAAATCTCTCTCCTTCCACGTTTAATATTTTCCTGCTGTTTATTTCAGTCCAATTCTACTGACTTGTGATTGGAGTGAAAATGCTGAAACATGAGGAGCGGTCACTGTCTCTAATAATATCTCATTTTACAGGGTCTTTCTGTGACAGTTCTTACTTCACTCTGTTTCTCTATTACCCCTCAGGTATCAGTGGAGACACCATCATCATGACCCAGTCTCCACCGGCACTGTCAGTGACACTGGGACAGACCGCAACGATCACCTGTACGGCCAGCCAGTCCGTTAGCAAATATGTAGCTTGGTATCAGCAGCGAGACGGTCAGAAACCCACTCCCCTGATCTATGCTGCAACAACTCGATACACAGGAATATCGGAACGGTTCACCGGCAGTCAACAGAACCTCAAATTCACTCTGACAATCAGTAATGTACAGAATGAGGATGTCGCAGATTATTACTGTCAGCAATATTACAGCTTCCCTCTACACAGTGAGACAGAGCCGTACAAAAACCTCAATACACACAGTCCCACCTCCTGTACTGACACATCCCACAGTTATATATAATATATAATAATGAACACACAGTCCCACCTCCTGCACTGACACATCCCACAGTTATATATAATATATAATAATGAACACACAGTCCCACCTCCTGTACTGACACATCCCACAGTTATATATAATATATAATAATGAACACACAGTCCCACCTCCTGTACTGACACATCCCACAGTTATATATAATATATAATAATGGACACACAGTCCCACCTCCTGCACTGACACATCCCACAGTTATATATAATATATAATAATGAACACACAGTCCCACCTCCTGTACTGACACATCCCACAGTTATATATAATATATAATAATGAACACACAGTCCCACCTCCTGTACTGACACATCCCACAGTTATATATAATATATAATAATGGACACACAGTCCCACCTCCTGCACTGACACATCCCACAGTTATATATAATATATAATAATGAACACACAGTCCCACCTCCTGCACTGACACATCCCACAGTTATATATAATATATAATAATGAACACACAGTCCCACCTCCTGTACTGACACGTCCCACAGTTATATATAATATATAATAATGGACACACAGTCCCACCTCCTGCACAGACACATCCCACAGTTATATATAATATATAATAATGGACACACAGTCCCACCTCCTGCACTGACACATCCCACAGTTATATATAATATATAATAATGGACACACAGTCCCACCTCCTGTACTGACACGTCCCACAGTTATATATAATATATAATAATGGACACACAGTCCCACCTCCTGTACTGACACATCCCACAGTTATATATAATATATAATAATGAACACACAGTCCCACCTCCTGTACTGACACGTCCCACAGTTATATATAATATATAATAATGAACACACAGTCCCACCTCCTGCACTGACACATCCCACAGTTATATATAATATATAATAATGGACACACAGTCCCACCTCCTGCACTGACACATCCCACAGTTATATATAATATATAATAATGAACACACAGTCCCACCTCCTGCACTGACACATCCCACAATTATATATAATATATAATAATGAACACACAGTCCCACCTCCTGTACTGACACGTCCCACAGTTATATATAATATATAATAATGGACACACAGTCCCACCTCCTGTACTGACACATCCCACAGTTATATATAATCTATAATAATGGACACACAGTCCCACCTCCTGTACTGACACGTCCCACAGTTATATATAATATATAATAATGGACACACAGTCCCACCTCCTGTACTGAAACGTTCCACAGTTATATATAATATATAATAATGGACACACAGTCCCACCTCCTGTACTGAAATGTCCCACAGTTATATATAATATATAATAATGGACACACAGTCCCACCTCCTGTACTGACACGTCCCAAAGTTATATATAATATATAATAATGGACACACAGTCCCACCTCCTGTACTGACATGTCCCACAGTTATATATAATATATAATAATGGACACACAGTCCCACCTCCTGTACTGACACGTCCCACAGTTATATAATATAATAATGGACACACAGTCCCACCTCCTGGACTGACACGTCCCACAGTTATATATAATATATAATAATGGACACACAGTCCCACCTCCTGTACTGACACGTCCCACAGTTATATATAATATATAATAATGGACACACAGTCCCACCTCCTGTACTGACACATCCCACAGTTATATATAATATATAATAATGGACACACAGTCCCACCTCCTGTACTGAGACGTCCCACAGTTATATAATATAATAATGGACACACAGTCCCACCTCCTGCACTGACACGTCCCACAGTTCTATATAAGATATAATAATGAACACACAGTCCCACCTCCGGTACTGACACATCCCACAGTTATATATAATATATAATAATGGACACACAGTCCCACCTCCTGTACTGACACGTCCACAGTTATATATAATATATAATAATGGACACACAGTCCCACCTCCTGTACTGACACGTCCCACAGTTATATATAATATATAATAATGGACACACAGTCCCACCTCCTGTACTGACACGTCCACAGTTATATATAATATATAATAATGGACACACAGTCCCACCTCCTGTACTGACACATCCCACAGTTATATATAATATATAATAATGGACACACAGTCCCACCTCCTGTACTGACACGTCCACAGTTATATATAATATATAATAATGGACACACAGTCCCACCTCCTGTACTGACACATCCCACAGTTATATAAAATATATAATAATGGATACACAGTCCCACCTCCTGTACTGACATGTCCCACAGTTATATAATATAATAATGGACACACAGTCCCACCTCCTGTACTGACATGTCCCACAGTTATATAATATAATAATGGACACACAGTCCCACCTCCTGTACTGACACATCCCACAGTTATATATAATATATAATAATGGACACACAGTCCCACCTCCTGTACTGACATGTCCCACAGTTATATAATATAATAATGGACACACAGTCCCACCTCCTGTACTGACATGTCCCACAGTTATATAATATAATAATGGACACACAGTCCCACCTCCTGTACTGACACATCCCACTGTTATATATAATATATAATAATGGACACACAGTCCCACCTCCTGTACTGACATGTCCCACAGTTATATAATATAATAATGGACACACAGTCCCACCTCCTGTACTGACACATCCCACTGTTATATATAATATATAATAATGGACACACAGTCCCACCTCCTGTACTGACATGTCCCACAGTTATATAATATAATAATGGACACACAGTCCCACCTCCTGTACTGACACATCCCACTGTTATATATAATATATAATAATGGACACACAGTCCCAGCTCCTGTACTGACACGTCCCACAGTTATATATAATGTATAATAATGGACACACAGTCCCACCTCCTGTACTGACACATCCCACAGATATATAATATAATAATGGACACACAGTCCCACCTCCTGCACTGACACATCCCACAGTTATATATAATATATAATAATGAACACACAGTCCCACCTCCTGTACTGACACATCCCACAGTTATATATAATATATAATAATGAACACACAGTCCCACCTCCTGTACTGACACATCCCACAGTTATATATAATATATAATAATGGACACACAGTCCCACCTCCTGCACTGACACATCCCACAGTTATATATAATATATAATAATGAACACACAGTCCCACCTCCTGCACTGACACATCCCACAGTTATATATAATATATAATAATGAACACACAGTCCCACCTCCTGTACTGACACGTCCCACAGTTATATATAATATATAATAATGGACACACAGTCCCACCTCCTGCACAGACACATCCCACAGTTATATATAATATATAATAATGGACACACAGTCCCACCTCCTGCACTGACACATCCCACAGTTATATATAATATATAATAATGGACACACAGTCCCACCTCCTGTACTGACACGTCCCACAGTTATATATAATATATAATAATGGACACACAGTCCCACCTCCTGTACTGACACATCCCACAGTTATATATAATATATAATAATGAACACACAGTCCCACCTCCTGTACTGACACGTCCCACAGTTATATATAATATATAATAATGAACACACAGTCCCACCTCCTGCACTGACACATCCCACAGTTATATATAATATATAATAATGGACACACAGTCCCACCTCCTGCACTGACACATCCCACAGTTATATATAATATATAATAATGAACACACAGTCCCACCTCCTGCACTGACACATCCCACAATTATATATAATATATAATAATGAACACACAGTCCCACCTCCTGTACTGACACGTCCCACAGTTATATATAATCTATAATAATGGACACACAGTCCCACCTCCTGTACTGACACGTCCCACAGTTATATATAATATATAATAATGGACACACAGTCCCACCTCCTGTACTGAAACGTTCCACAGTTATATATAATATATAATAATGGACACACAGTCCCACCTCCTGTACTGAAATGTCCCACAGTTATATATAATATATAATAATGGACACACAGTCCCACCTCCTGTACTGACACGTCCCAAAGTTATATATAATATATAATAATGGACACACAGTCCCACCTCCTGTACTGACATGTCCCACAGTTATATATAATATATAATAATGGACACACAGTCCCACCTCCTGTACTGACACGTCCCACAGTTATATAATATAATAATGGACACACAGTCCCACCTCCTGGACTGACACGTCCCACAGTTATATATAATATATAATAATGGACACACAGTCCCACCTCCTGTACTGACACGTCCCACAGTTATATATAATATATAATAATGGACACACAGTCCCACCTCCTGTACTGACACATCCCACAGTTATATATAATATATAATAATGGACACACAGTCCCACCTCCTGTACTGAGACGTCCCACAGTTATATAATATAATAATGGACACACAGTCCCACCTCCTGCACTGACACGTCCCACAGTTCTATATAAGATATAATAATGAACACACAGTCCCACCTCCGGTACTGACACATCCCACAGTTATATATAATATATAATAATGGACACACAGTCCCACCTCCTGTACTGACACGTCCACAGTTATATATAATATATAATAATGGACACACAGTCCCACCTCCTGTACTGACACGTCCCACAGTTATATATAATATATAATAATGGACACACAGTCCCACCTCCTGTACTGACACGTCCACAGTTATATATAATATATAATAATGGACACACAGTCCCACCTCCTGTACTGACACATCCCACAGTTATATATAATATATAATAATGGACACACAGTCCCACCTCCTGTACTGACACGTCCACAGTTATATATAATATATAATAATGGACACACAGTCCCACCTCCTGTACTGACACATCCCACAGTTATATAAAATATATAATAATGGATACACAGTCCCACCTCCTGTACTGACATGTCCCACAGTTATATAATATAATAATGGACACACAGTCCCACCTCCTGTACTGACATGTCCCACAGTTATATAATATAATAATGGACACACAGTCCCACCTCCTGTACTGACACATCCCACAGTTATATATAATATATAATAATGGACACACAGTCCCACCTCCTGTACTGACATGTCCCACAGTTATATAATATAATAATGGACACACAGTCCCACCTCCTGTACTGACATGTCCCACAGTTATATAATATAATAATGGACACACAGTCCCACCTCCTGTACTGACACATCCCACTGTTATATATAATATATAATAATGGACACACAGTCCCACCTCCTGTACTGACATGTCCCACAGTTATATAATATAATAATGGACACACAGTCCCACCTCCTGTACTGACACATCCCACTGTTATATATAATATATAATAATGGACACACAGTCCCAGCTCCTGTACTGACACGTCCCACAGTTATATATAATGTATAATAATGGACACACAGTCCCACCTCCTGTACTGACACATCCCACAGATATATAATATAATAATGGACACACAGTACCACCTCCTGTACTGACACGTCCCACAATTACATATAATATATAATAATGGACACACAGTCCCACCTCCTGTACTGACACGTCCCACAGTTATATATAATATATAATAATGGACACACAGTCCCACCTCCTGTACTGACATGTCCCACAGTTATATATAATCTATAATAATGGACACACAGTCCCACCTCCTGTACTGACACGTCCCACAGTTATATATAATATATAATAATGGACACACAGTCCCACCTCCTGTACTGAAACGTTCCACAGTTATATATAATATATAATAATGGACACACAGTCCCACCTCCTGTACTGAAATGTCCCACAGTTATATATAATATATAATAATGGACACACAGTCCCACCTCCTGTACTGACACGTCCCAAAGTTATATATAATATATAATAATGGACACACAGTCCCACCTCCTGTACTGACATGTCCCACAGTTATATATAATATATAATAATGGACACACAGTCCCACCTCCTGTACTGACACGTCCCACAGTTATATAATATAATAATGGACACACAGTCCCACCTCCTGGACTGACACGTCCCACAGTTATATATAATATATAATAATGGACACACAGTCCCACCTCCTGTACTGACACGTCCCACAGTTATATATAATATATAATAATGGACACACAGTCCCACCTCCTGTACTGACACATCCCACAGTTATATATAATATATAATAATGGACACACAGTCCCACCTCCTGTACTGAGACGTCCCACAGTTATATAATATAATAATGGACACACAGTCCCACCTCCTGCACTGACACGTCCCACAGTTCTATATAAGATATAATAATGAACACACAGTCCCACCTCCGGTACTGACACATCCCACAGTTATATATAATATATAATAATGGACACACAGTCCCACCTCCTGTACTGACACGTCCACAGTTATATATAATATATAATAATGGACACACAGTCCCACCTCCTGTACTGACACGTCCCACAGTTATATATAATATATAATAATGGACACACAGTCCCACCTCCTGTACTGACACGTCCACAGTTATATATAATATATAATAATGGACACACAGTCCCACCTCCTGTACTGACACATCCCACAGTTATATATAATATATAATAATGGACACACAGTCCCACCTCCTGTACTGACACGTCCACAGTTATATATAATATATAATAATGGACACACAGTCCCACCTCCTGTACTGACACATCCCACAGTTATATAAAATATATAATAATGGATACACAGTCCCACCTCCTGTACTGACATGTCCCACAGTTATATAATATAATAATGGACACACAGTCCCACCTCCTGTACTGACATGTCCCACAGTTATATAATATAATAATGGACACACAGTCCCACCTCCTGTACTGACACATCCCACAGTTATATATAATATATAATAATGGACACACAGTCCCACCTCCTGTACTGACATGTCCCACAGTTATATAATATAATAATGGACACACAGTCCCACCTCCTGTACTGACATGTCCCACAGTTATATAATATAATAATGGACACACAGTCCCACCTCCTGTACTGACACATCCCACTGTTATATATAATATATAATAATGGACACACAGTCCCACCTCCTGTACTGACATGTCCCACAGTTATATAATATAATAATGGACACACAGTCCCACCTCCTGTACTGACACATCCCACTGTTATATATAATATATAATAATGGACACACAGTCCCAGCTCCTGTACTGACACGTCCCACAGTTATATATAATGTATAATAATGGACACACAGTCCCACCTCCTGTACTGACACATCCCACAGATATATAATATAATAATGGACACACAGTACCACCTCCTGTACTGACACGTCCCACAATTACATATAATATATAATAATGGACACACAGTCCCACCTCCTGTACTGACACGTCCCACAGTTATATATAATATATAATAATGGACACACAGTCCCACCTCCTGTACTGACATGTCCCACAGTTATATATAAGATATAATAATGGACACACAGTCCCACCTCCTGTACTGACACGTCCCACAGTTATATATAATATATAATAATGGACACACAGTCCCACCTCCTGTCCTGACACGTCCCACAGTTATATAATATAATAATGGACACACAGTCCCACCTCCTGTACTGACACCTCCCACAGTTATATATAATATATAATAATGGACACACAGTCCCATCTCCTGTACTGACACGTCCCACAGTTATATATAATATATAATAATGGACACACAGTCCCATCTCCTGTACTGACACGTCCCACAGTTATATATAATATATAATAATGGACACATAGTCCCACCTCCTGTACTGACACATCCCACACTTATATATAATATATAATAATGGACACACAGTCCCACCTCCTGTACTGACACATCCCACACTTATATATAATATATAATAATGGACACACAGTCCCACCGCCTGTACTGACACATCCCACAGATATATATAATAAAAAATAATGGACTCACAGTCCCACCTCCTGTACTGACACATCCCACAGTTATATATAATATATAATAATGGACACACAGTCCCACCGCCTGTACTGACACATCCCACAGATATATATAATAAAAAATAATGGACTCACAGTCCCACCTCCTGTACTGACACATCCCACAGTTATATATAATATATGATAATGGACACGCAGTCCCACCTCCTGTACTGACTCATCCCACAGTTACATATAATTTATGATAATGGACACACAGTCCCACCTCCTGTACTGACACTTCCCACAGTTACATACAATATATAATAATGGACACACAGTCCCACCTCCTGCACTGACACGTCCCACAGTTATATACAATATATAATAATGGACACACAGTCCCACCTCCTGTATACTGACACATCCCACAGTTATATATAATATATAATAATGGACACACAGTCCCACCTCATGTACTGACATATCCCACAGTTATATACAATATATAATAATGGACACACAGTCCCACCTCCTGGACTGACACATCCCACAGTTATATGTAATATATAATAATGGACACACGGTCCCACCTCCTGTACTGACACATCCCACAGTTATATATAATATATAATAATGGACACACAGTCCCACCTCCTGGACTGACACATCCCACAGTTATATATAATATATAATAATGGACACACCGTCTCACCTCCTGGACTGACACATCCCACAGTTATATATAATATATAATAATGGACACTCAGTCCCACCTCCTGTACTGACACATCCCACAGTTATATATAATATATAATAATGGACACACAGTCCCACCTCCTGTACTGACACGTCCCAAAGTTATATATAATATATAATAATGGACACACAGTCCCACCTCCTGTACTGACATGTCCCACAGTTATATATAATATATAATAATGGACACACAGTCCCACCTCCTGTACTGACACGTCCCACAGTTATATAATATAATAATGGACACACAGTCCCACCTCCAGTACTGACACGTCCCACAGTTATATATAATATATAATAATGGACACACAGTCCCACCTCCTGTACTGACACGTCCCACAGTTATATATAATATATAATAATGGACACACAGTCCCACCTCCTGTACTGACACATCCCACAGTTATATATAATATATAATAATGGACACACAGTCCCACCTCCTGTACTGAGACGTCCCACAGTTATATAATATAATAATGGACACACAGTCCCACCTCCTGCACTGACACGTCCCACAGTTCTATATAAGATATAATAATGAACACACAGTCCCACCTCCGGTACTGACACATCCCACAGTTATATATAATATATAATAATGGACACACAGTCCCACCTCCTGTACTGACACGTCCACAGTTATATATAATATATAATAATGGACACACAGTCCCACCTCCTGTACTGACACGTCCCACAGTTATATATAATATATAATAATGGACACACAGTCCCACCTCCTGTACTGACACGTCCACAGTTATATATAATATATAATAATGGACACACAGTCCCACCTCCTGTACTGACACATCCCACAGTTATATATAATATATAATAATGGACACACAGTCCCACCTCCTGTACTGACATGTCCCACAGTTATATAAAATATATAATAATGGATACACAGTCCCACCTCCTGTACTGACATGTCCCACAGTTATATAAAATATATAATAATGGACACACAGTCCCACCTCCTGTACTGACACATCCCACAGTTATATATAATATATAATAATGGACACACAGTCCCACCTCCTGTACTGACATGTCCCACAGTTATATAAAATATATAATAATGGATACACAGTCCCACCTCCTGTACTGACATGTCCCACAGTTATATAATATAATAATGGACACACAGTCCCACCTCCTGTACTGACACATCCCACAGTTATATATAATATATAATAATGGACACACAGTCCCACCTCCTGTACTGACATGTCCCACAGTTATATAATATAATAATGGACACACAGTCCCACCTCCTGTACTGACATGTCCCACAGTTATATAATATAATAATGGACACACAGTCCCACCTCCTGTACTGACACATCCCACAGTTATTCTTTTGGGCCTCCTTATCTCGAGAGACAATGGATACGCGCCTGGAGGTGGTCAGTGGTTTGTGAAGCAGCGCCTGGAGTGGCTATAAAGGCCAATTCTGGAGTGACAGGCTCTTCCACAGGTGCTGCAGAGAAATTTGTTTGTTGGGGCTGTTGCACAGTTGGCTCTCCCCTTGCGCCTCTGTCTTTTTTCCTGCCAACTACTAAGTCTCTTCGACTCGCCACAATTTAGCCCTGTCTTTATGGCTGCCCGCCAGCTCTGGCGAATGCTGGCAACTGACTCCCACGACTTGTGATCAATGTCACACGATTTCATGTCGCGTTTGCAGACGTCTTTATAACGGAGACATGGACGGCCGGTGGGTCTGATACCAGTGGCGAGCTCGCTGTACAATGTGTCTTTGGGGATCCTGCCATCTTCCATGCGGCTCACATGGCCAAGCCATCTCAAGCGCCGCTGACTCAGTAGTGTGTATAAGCTGGGGGTGTTGGCCGCTTCAAGGACTTCTGTGTTGGAGATATAGTCCTGCCACCTGATGCCAAGTATTCTCCGAAGGCAGCGAAGATGGAATGAATTGAGACGTCGCTCTTGGCTGGCATACGTTGTCCAGGCCTCGCTGCCGTAGAGCAAGGTACTGAGGACACAGGCCTGATACACTCGGACTTTTGTGTTCCGTGTCAGTGCGCCATTTTCCCACACTCTCTTGGCCAGTCTGAACATAGCAGTGGAAGCCTTACCCATGCGCTTGTTGATTTCTGCATCTAGAGACAGGTTACTGGTGATAGTTGAGCCTAGGTAGGTGAACTCTTGAACCACTTCCAGAGCGTGGTCGCCAATATTGATGGATGGAGCATTTCTGACATCCTGCCCCATGATGTTCGTTTTCTTGAGGCTGATGGTTAGGCCAAATTCATTGCAGGCAGACGCAAACCTGTCGATGAGACTCTGCAGGCATTCTTCAGTGTGAGATGTTAAAGCAGCATCGTCAGCAAAGAGGAGTTCTCTGATGAGGACTTTCCGTACTTTGGACTTCGCTCTTAGACGGGCAAGGTTGAACAACCTGCCCCCTGATCTTGTGTGGAGGAAAATTCCTTCTTCAGAGGATTTGAACGCATGTGAAAGCAGCAGGGAGAAGAAAATCCCAAAAAGTGTGGGTGCGAGAACACAGCCCTGTTTCACACCACTCAGGATAGGAAAGGGCTCTGATGAGGAGCCACCATGTTGAATTGTGCCTTTCATATTGTCATGGAATGAGGTGATGATACTTAGTAGCTTTGGTGGACATCCGATCTTTTCTAGTAGTCTGAAGAGACCACGTCTGCTGACGAGGTCAAAGGCTTTGGTGAGATCAATGAAAGCAATGTAGAGGGGCATCTGTTGTTCACGGCATTTCTCCTGTATCTGACGAAGGGAGAACAGCATGTCAATAGTCGATCTCTCTGCACGAAAGCCACACTGTGCCTCAGGGTAGACAGTTATATATAATATATAATAATGGACACACAGTCCCACCTCCTGTACTGACATGTCCCACAGTTATATAATATAATAATGGACACACAGTCCCACCTCCTGTACTGACACATCCCACAGTTATATATAATATATAATAATGGACACACAGTCCCACCTCCTGTACTGACATGTCCCACAGTTATATAATATAATAATGGACACACAGTCCCACCTCCTGTACTGACATGTCCCACAGTTATATAATATAATAATGGACACACAGTCCCACCTCCTGTACTGACACATCCCACTGTTATATATAATATATAATAATGGACACACAGTCCCACCTCCTGTACTGACATGTCCCACAGTTATATAATATAATAATGGACACACAGTCCCACCTCCTGTACTGACACATCCCACTGTTATATATAATATATAATAATGGACACACAGTCCCAGCTCCTGTACTGACACGTCCCACAGTTATATATAATGTATAATAATGGACACACAGTCCCACCTCCTGTACTGACACATCCCACAGTTATATAATATAATAATGGACACACAGTACCACCTCCTGTACTGACACGTCCCACAATTACATATAATATATAATAATGGACACACAGTCCCACCTCCTGTACTGACACGTCCCACAGTTATATATAATATATAATAATGGACACACAGTCCCACCTCCTGTACTGACATGTCCCACAGTTATATATAAGTTATAATAATGGACACACAGTCCCACCTCCTGTACTGACACATCCCACAGTTATATATAATATATAATAATGGACACACAGTCCCACCTCCTGTCCTGACACGTCCCACAGTTATATAATATAATAATGGACACACAGTCCCACCTCCTGTACTGACACCTCCCACAGTTATATATAATATATAATAATGGACACACAGTCCCATCTCCTGTACTGACACGTCCCACAGTTATATATAATATATAATAATGGACACACAGTCCCATCTCCTGTACTGACACGTCCCACAGTTATATATAATATATAATAATGGACACATAGTCCCACCTCCTGTACTGACACATCCCACACTTATATATAATATATAATAATGGACACACAGTCCCACCTCCTGTACTGACACATCCCACACTTATATATAATATATAATAATGGACACACAGTCCCACCGCCTGTACTGACACATCCCACAGATATATATAATAAAAAATAATGGACTTACAGTCCCACCTCCTGTACTGACACATCCCACAGTTATATATAATATATAATAATGGACACACAGTCCCACCGCCTGTACTGACACATCCCACAGATATATATAATAAAAAATAATGGACTCACAGTCCCACCTCCTGTACTGACACATCCCACAGTTATATATAATATATGATAATGGACACGCAGTCCCACCTCCTGTACTGACTCATCCCACAGTTATATATAATTTATGATAATGGACACACAGTCCCACCTCCTGTACTGACACTTCCCACAGTTACATACAATATATAATAATGGACACACAGTCCCACCTCCTGCACTGACACGTCCCACAGTTATATACAATATATAATAATGGACACACAGTCCCACCTCCTGTACTGACACGTCCCACAGTTATATATAATATATAATAATGGACACACAGTCCCACCTCCTGTACTGACACGTCCCACAGTTATATACAATATATAATAATGGACACACAGTCCCACCTCCTGGACTGACACATCCCACAGTTATATGTAATATATAATAATGGACACACGGTCCCACCTCCTGTACTGACACATCCCACAGTTATATATAATATATAATAATGGACACACAGTCCCACCTCCTGGACTGACACATCCCACAGTTATATATAATATATAATAATGGACACACCGTCTCACCTCCTGGACTGACACATCCCACAGTTATATATAATATATAATAATGGACACTCAGTCCCACCTCCTGTACTGACACATCCCACAGTTATATATAATATATAATAATGGACACTCAGTCCCACCTCCTGTACTGACACGTCCCACAGTTATATATAATATATAATAATGGACACACAGTCCCATCTTCTGTACTGACACGTCCCACAGTTATATATAATATATAATAATGGACACATAGTCCCACCTCCTGTACTGACACATCCCACACTTATATATAATATATAATAATGGACACACAGTCCCACCTCCTGTACTGACACATCCCACACTTATATATAATATATAATAATGGACACACAGTCCCACCGCCTGTACTGACACATCCCACAGATATATATAATAAAAAATAATGGACTCACAGTCCCACCTCCTGTACTGACACATCCCACAGTTATATATAATATATAATAATGGACACACAGTCCCACCGCCTGTACTGACACATCCCACAGATATATATAATAAAAAATAATGGACTCACAGTCCCACCTCCTGTACTGACACATCCCACAGTTATATATAATATATGATAATGGACACGCAGTCCCACCTCCTGTACTGACTCATCCCACAGTTATATATAATTTATGATAATGGACACACAGTCCCACCTCCTGTACTGACACTTCCCACAGTTACATACAATATATAATAATGGACACACAGTCCCACCTCCTGCACTGACACGTCCCACAGTTATATACAATATATAATAATGGACACACAGTCCCACCTCCTGTACTGACACGTCCCACAGTTATATATAATATATAATAATGGACACACAGTCCCACCTCCTGTACTGACACGTCCCACAGTTATATACAATATATAATAATGGACACACAGTCCCACCTCCTGGACTGACACATCCCACAGTTATATGTAATATATAATAATGGACACACAGTCCCACCTCCTGGACTGACACATCCCACAGTTATATATAATATATAATAATGGACACACCGTCTCACCTCCTGGACTGACACATCCCACAGTTATATATAATATATAATAATGGACACACAGTCCCACCTCCTGGACTGACACATCCCACAGTTATATACAATATATAATAATGGACACACAGTCCCACCTCCTGGACTGACACATCCCACAGTTATATGTAATATATAATAATGGACACACAGTCCCACCTCCTGGACTGACACATCCCACAGTTATATATAATATATAATAATGGACACACGGTCCCACCTCCTGTACTGACACATCCCACAGTTATATATAATATATAATAATGGACACACAGTCCCACCTCCTGGACTGACACATCCCACAGTTATATATAATATATAATAATGGACACACCGTCTCACCTCCTGGACTGACACATCCCACAGTTATATATAATATATAATAATGGACACTCAGTCCCACCTCCTGTACTGACACATCCCACAGTTATATATAATAAATAATAATGGACACACAGTCCCACCTCCTGCACTGCCACATCCCACAGTTATATATAATATAGAATAATGGACACACAGTCCCACCGCCTGTACTGACACATCCCACAGATATATATAATAAAAAATAATGGACTCACAGTCCCACCTCCTGTACTGACACATCCCACAGTTATATATAATATATAATAATGGACACACTGACCCACCTCCTGTACTGACACATCCCACAGTTATATATAATATATAATAATGGACACACAGTCCCACCTCCTGTACTGACACATCCCACAGATATATATAATAAAAAATAATGGACTCACAGTCCCACCTCCTGTACTGACACATCCCACAGTTATATACAATATATAATAATGGACACACAGTCCCACCTCCTGGACTGACACATCCCACAGTTATATGTAATATATAATAATGGACACACGGTCCCACCTCCTGTACTGACACATCCCACAGCTATATATAATATATAATAATGGACACACAGTCCCACCTCCTGGACTGACACATCCCACAGTTATATATAATATATAATAATGGACACACAGTCCCACCTCCTGGACTGACACATCCCACAGTTATATAAAATATATAATAATGGACACGCAGTCTCACCTCCTGCACTGACACATCCCACAGTTATATGTAATATATAATAATGGACACACGGTCCCACCTCCTGCACTGACACATCCCACAGGTATATATAATATATAATAATGGACACGCAGTCTCACCTCCTGTACTGACACATCCCACAGTTATATGTAATATATAATAATGGAAACACGGTCCCACCTCCTGCACTGACACATCCCACAGTTATATATAATATATAATAATGGACACACAGTCCCACCTCCTGTACTGACACATCCCACAGTTATATATAATATATAATAATGGACACACGGTCCCACCTCCTGTACTGACACATCCCACAGTTATATATAATATATAATAATGGACACACGGTCCCACCTCCTGTACTGAAATGTCCCACAGTTATATATAATATATAATAATGGACACACAGTCCCACCTCCTGTACTGACATGTCCCACAGTTATATATAATATATAATAATGGACACACAGTCCCACCTCCTGTACTGACACGTCCCACAGTTATATAATATAATAATGGACACACAGTCCCACCTCCTGTACTGACACGTCCCAAAGTTATATATAATATATAATAATGGACACACAGTCCCACCTCCTGTACTGACACGTCCCACAGTTATATAATATAATAATGGACACACAGTCCCACCTCCTGTACTGACATGTCCCACAGTTATATAATATAATAATGGACACACAGTCCCACCTCCTGTACTGACACATCCCACAGTTATATATAATATATAATAATGGACACACAGTCCCACCTCCTGTACTGACATGTCCCACAGTTATATAATATAATAATGGACACACAGTCCCACCTCCTGTACTGACACATCCCACAGTTATATATAATATATAATAATGGACACACAGTCCCACCTCCTGTACTGACATGTCCCACAGTTATATAATATAATAATGGACACACAGTCCCACCTCCTGTACTGACATGTCCCACAGTTATATAATATAATAATGGACACACAGTCCCACCTCCTGTACTGACACATCCCACTGTTATATATAATATATAATAATGGACACACAGTCCCACCTCCTGTACTGACATGTCCCACAGTTATATAATATAATAATGGACACACAGTCCCACCTCCTGTACTGACACATCCCACTGTTATATATAATATATAATAATGGACACACAGTCCCAGCTCCTGTACTGACACGTCCCACAGTTATATATAATGTATAATAATGGACACACAGTCCCACCTCCTGTACTGACACATCCCACAGTTATATAATATAATAATGGACACACAGTACCACCTCCTGTACTGACACGTCCCACAATTACATATAATATATAATAATGGACACACAGTCCCACCTCCTGTACTGACACGTCCCACAGTTATATATAATATATAATAATGGACACACAGTCCCACCTCCTGTACTGACATGTCCCACAGTTATATATAAGTTATAATAATGGACACACAGTCCCACCTCCTGTACTGACACATCCCACAGTTATATATAATATATAATAATGGACACACAGTCCCACCTCCTGTCCTGACACGTCCCACAGTTATATAATATAATAATGGACACACAGTCCCACCTCCTGTACTGACACCTCCCACAGTTATATATAATATATAATAATGGACACACAGTCCCATCTCCTGTACTGACACGTCCCACAGTTATATATAATATATAATAATGGACACACAGTCCCATCTCCTGTACTGACACGTCCCACAGCTATATATAATATATAATAATGGACACATAGTCCCACCTCCTGTACTGACACATCCCACACTTATATATAATATATAATAATGGACACACAGTCCCACCTCCTGTACTGACACATCCCACACTTATATATAATATATAATAATGGACACACAGTCCCACCGCCTGTACTGACACATCCCACAGATATATATAATAAAAAATAATGGACTTACAGTCCCACCTCCTGTACTGACACATCCCACAGTTATATATAATATATAATAATGGACACACAGTCCCACCGCCTGTACTGACACATCCCACAGATATATATAATAAAAAATAATGGACTCACAGTCCCACCTCCTGTACTGACACATCCCACAGTTATATATAATATATGATAATGGACACGCAGTCCCACCTCCTGTACTGACTCATCCCACAGTTATATATAATTTATGATAATGGACACACAGTCCCACCTCCTGTACTGACACTTCCCACAGTTACATACAATATATAATAATGGACACACAGTCCCACCTCCTGCACTGACACGTCCCACAGTTATATACAATATATAATAATGGACACACAGTCCCACCTCCTGTACTGACACGTCCCACAGTTATATATAATATATAATAATGGACACACAGTCCCACCTCCTGTACTGACACGTCCCACAGTTATATACAATATATAATAATGGACACACAGTCCCACCTCCTGGACTGACACATCCCACAGTTATATGTAATATATAATAATGGACACACGGTCCCACCTCCTGTACTGACACATCCCACAGTTATATATAATATATAATAATGGACACACAGTCCCACCTCCTGGACTGACACATCCCACAGTTATATATAATATATAATAATGGACACACCGTCTCACCTCCTGGACTGACACATCCCACAGTTATATATAATATATAATAATGGACACTCAGTCCCACCTCCTGTACTGACACATCCCACAGTTATATATAATATATAATAATGGACACACAGTCCCACCTCCTGTACTGACATGTCCCACAGTTATATATAAGTTATAATAATGGACACACAGTCCCACCTCCTGTACTGACACGTCCCACAGTTATATATAATATATAATAATGGACACACAGTCCCACCTCCTGTCCTGACACGTCCCACAGTTATATAATATAATAATGGACACACAGTCCCACCTCCTGTACTGACACCTCCCACAGTTATATATAATATATAATAATGGACACACAGTCCCATCTCCTGTACTGACACGTCCCACAGTTATATATAATATATAATAATGGACACACAGTCCCATCTCCTGTACTGACACGTCCCACAGTTATATATAATATATAATAATGGACACATAGTCCCACCTCCTGTACTGACACATCCCACACTTATATATAATATATAATAATGGACACACAGTCCCACCTCCTGTACTGACACATCCCACACTTATATATAATATATAATAATGGACACACAGTCCCACCGCCTGTACTGACACATCCCACAGATATATATAATAAAAAATAATGGACTCACAGTCCCACCTCCTGTACTGACACATCCCACAGTTATATATAATATATAATAATGGACACACAGTCCCACCGCCTGTACTGACACATCCCACAGATATATATAATAAAAAATAATGGACTCACAGTCCCACCTCCTGTACTGACACATCCCACAGTTATATATAATATATGATAATGGACACGCAGTCCCACCTCCTGTACTGACTCATCCCACAGTTATATATAATTTATGATAATGGACACACAGTCCCACCTCCTGTACTGACACTTCCCACAGTTACATACAATATATAATAATGGACACACAGTCCCACCTCCTGCACTGACACGTCCCACAGTTATATACAATATATAATAATGGACACACAGTCCCACCTCCTGTACTGACACGTCCCACAGTTATATATAATATATAATAATGGACACACAGTCCCACCTCCTGTACTGACACGTCCCACAGTTATATACAATATATAATAATGGACACACAGTCCCACCTCCTGGACTGACACATCCCACAGTTATATGTAATATATAATAATGGACACACGGTCCCACCTCCTGTACTGACACATCCCACAGTTATATATAATATATAATAATGGACACACAGTCCCACCTCCTGGACTGACACATCCCACAGTTATATATAATATATAATAATGGACACACCGTCTCACCTCCTGGACTGACACATCCCACAGTTATATATAATATATAATAATGGACACTCAGTCCCACCTCCTGTACTGACACATCCCACAGTTATATATAATAAATAATAATGGACACACAGTCCCACCTCCTGCACTGCCACATCCCACAGTTATATATAATATAGAATAATGGACACACAGTCCCACCGCCTGTACTGACACATCCCACAGATATATATAATAAAAAATAATGGACTCACAGTCCCACCTCCTGTACTGACACATCCCACAGTTATATATAATATATAATAATGGACACACTGACCCACCTCCTGTACTGACACATCCCACAGTTATATATAATATATAATAATGGACACACAGTCCCACCTCCTGTACTGACACATCCCACAGATATATATAATAAAAAATAATGGACTCACAGTCCCACCTCCTGTACTGACACATCCCACAGTTATATACAATATATAATAATGGACACACAGTCCCACCTCCTGGACTGACACATCCCACAGTTATATGTAATATATAATAATGGACACACGGTCCCACCTCCTGTACTGACACATCCCACAGCTATATATAATATATAATAATGGACACACAGTCCCACCTCCTGGACTGACACATCCCACAGTTATATATAATATATAATAATGGACACACAGTCCCACCTCCTGGACTGACACATCCCACAGTTATATAAAATATATAATAATGGACACGCAGTCTCACCTCCTGCACTGACACATCCCACAGTTATATGTAATATATAATAATGGACACACGGTCCCACCTCCTGCACTGACACATCCCACAGGTATATATAATATATAATAATGGACACGCAGTCTCACCTCCTGTACTGACACATCCCACAGTTATATGTAATATATAATAATGGAAACACGGTCCCACCTCCTGCACTGACACATCCCACAGTTATATATAATATATAATAATGGACACACAGTCCCACCTCCTGTACTGACACATCCCACAGTTATATATAATATATAATAATGGACACACGGTCCCACCTCCTGTACTGACACATCCCACAGTTATATATAATATATAATAATGGACACACGGTCCCACCTCCTGTACTGAAATGTCCCACAGTTATATATAATATATAATAATGGACACACAGTCCCACCTCCTGTACTGACATGTCCCACAGTTATATATAATATATAATAATGGACACACAGTCCCACCTCCTGTACTGACACGTCCCACAGTTATATAATATAATAATGGACACACAGTCCCACCTCCTGTACTGACACGTCCCAAAGTTATATATAATATATAATAATGGACACACAGTCCCACCTCCTGTACTGACACGTCCCACAGTTATATAATATAATAATGGACACACAGTCCCACCTCCTGTACTGACACGTCCCAAAGTTATATATAATATATAATAATGGACTCACAGTCCCACCTCCTGTACTGACACATCCCACAGTTATATATAATATATGATAATGGACACGCAGTCCCACCTCCTGTACTGACACATCCCACAGTTATATATAATTTATGATAATGGACACACAGTCCCACCTCCTGTACTGACACTTCCCACAGTTACATACAATATATAATAATGGACACACAGTCCCACCTCCTGCACTGACACGTCCCACAGTTATGTACAATATATAATAATGGACACACAGTCCCACCTCCTGTACTGACACGTCCCACAGTTATATATAATATATAATAATGGACACACAGTCCCACCTCCTGTACTGACACGTCCCACAGTTATATACAATATATAATAATGGACACACAGTCCCACCTCCTGGACTGACACATCCCACAGTTATATGTAATATATAATAATGGACACACGGTCCCACCTCCTGTACTGACACATCCCACAGTTATATATAATATATAATAATGGACACACAGTCCCACCTCCTGGACTGACACATCCCACAGTTATATATAATATATAATAATGGACACACCGTCTCACCTCCTGGACTGACACATCCCACAGTTATATATAATATATAATAATGGACACTCAGTCCCACCTCCTGTACTGACACATCCCACAGTTATATATAATAAATAATAATGGACACACAGTCCCACCTCCTGCACTGACACATCCCACAGTTATATATAATATATAATAATGGACACACAGTCCCACCTCCTGTACTGACACATCCCACATTTATATATAATATATAATAATGGACACACAGTCCCACCTCCTGTACTGACACATCCCACAGTTATATATAATATATAATAATGGACACACAGTCCCACCTCCTGGACTGACACATCCCACAGTTATATATAATAAATAATAATGGACACACAGTCCCACCTCCTGTACTGACACATCCCACAGTTATATATAATAAATAATAATGGACACACAGTCCCACCTCCTGTACTGACACATCCCACAGTTATATATAATATATAATAATGGACACTCAGTCCCACCTCCTGTACTGACACATCCCACAGTTATATATAATAAATAATAATGGACACACAGTCCCACCTCCTGCACTGACACATCCCACAGTTATATATAATATATAATAATGGACACACAGTCCCACCTCCTGTACTGACACATCCCACAGTTATATATAATATATAATAATGGACACACAGTCCCACCTCCTGTACTGACACATCCCACATTTATATATAATATATAATAATGGACACACAGTCCCACCTCCTGGACTGACACATCCCACAGTTATATATAATAAATAATAATGGACACACAGTCCCACCTCCTGTACTGACACATCCCACAGTTATATATAATAAATAATAATGGACACACAGTCCCACCTCCTGTACTGACACATCCCACAGTTATATATAATATATAATAATGGACACACAGTCCCACCTCCTGGACTGACACATCCCACAGTTATATATAATAAATAATAATGGACACACAGTCCCACCTCCTGTACTGACACATCCCACAGTTATATATAATAAATAATAATGGACACACAGTCCCACCTCCTGTACTGACACATCCCACAGTTATATATAATATATAATAATGGACACTCAGTCCCACCTCCTGTACTGACACATCCCACAGTTATATATAATATATAATAATGGACACACAGTCCCACCTCCTGCACTGACACATCCCACAGTTATATATAATATATAATAATGGACACACAGTCCCACCTCCTGTACTGACACATCCCACAGTTATATATAATATATAATAATGGACACACAGTCCCACCTCCTGTACTGACACATCCCACATTTATATATAATATATAATAATGGACACACAGTCCCACCTCCTGCACTGACACATCCCACAGTTATATATAATATATAATAATGGACACACAGTCCCACCGCCTGTACTGACACATCCCACAGATATATATAATAAAAAATAATGGACTCACAGTCCCACCTCCTGTACTGACACATCCCACAGCTATATATAATATATAATAATGGACACACAGTCCCACCTCCTGGACTGACACATCCCACAGTTATATATAATATATAATAATGGACACACTGACCCACCTCCTGTACTGACACATCCCACAGTTATATATAATATATAATAATGGACACACAGTCCCACCTCCTGTACTGACACATCCCACAGATATATATAATAAAAAATAATGGACTCACAGTCCCACCTCCTGTACTGACACATCCCACAGTTATATACAATATATAATAATGGACACACAGTTCCACCTCCTGGACTGACACGTCCCACAGTTATATACAATATATAATAATGGACACACAGTCCCACCTCCTGGACTGACACATCCCACAGTTATATGTAATATATAATAATGGACACACGGTCCCACCTCCTGTACTGACACATCCCACAGCTATATATAATATATAATAATGGACACACAGTCCCACCTCCTGGACTGACACATCCCACAGTTATATATAATATATAATAATGGACACACAGTCCCACCTCCTGGACTGACACATCCCACAGTTATATGTAATATATAATAATGGACACACGGTCCCACCTCCTGTACTGACACATCCCACAGCTATATATAATATATAATAATGGACACACAGTCCCACCTCCTGGACTGACACATCCCACAGTTATATATAATATATAATAATGGACACATAGTCTCACCTCCTGCACTGACACATCCCACAGTTATATGTAATATATAATAATGGACACACGGTCCCACCTCCTGCACTGACACATCCCACAGTTATATATAATATATAATAATGGACACGCAGTCTCACCTCCTGTACTGACACATCCCACAGTTATATGTAATATATAATAATGGACACACGGTCCCACCTCCTGCACTGACACATCCCACAGTTATATATAATATATAATAATGGACACACAGTCCCACCTCCTGTACTGAAATGTCCCACAGTTATATATAATATATAATAATGGACACACAGTCCCACCTCCTGTACTGACACGTCCCAAAGTTATATATAATATATAATAATGGACACACAGTCCCACCTCCTGTACTGACATGTCCCACAGTTATATATAATATATAATAATGGACACACAGTCCCACCTCCTGTACTGACACGTCCACAGTTATATAATATAATAATGGACACACAGTCCCACCTCCTGTACTGACACGTCCCAAAGTTATATATAATATATAATAATGGACACACAGTCCCACCTCCTGTACTGACATGTCCCACAGTTATATATAATATATAATAATGGACACACAGTCCCACCTCCTGTACTGACACGTCCCACAGTTATATAATATAATAATGGACACACAGTCCCACCTCCTGTACTGACACGTCCCACAGTTATATATAATATATAATAATGGACACACAGTCCCACCTCCTGTACTGACACGTCCCACAGTTATATATAATATATAATAATGGACACACAGTCCCACCTCCTGTACTGACACATCCCACAGTTATATATAATATATAATAATGGACACACAGTCCCACCTCCTGTACTGACACGTCCCACAGTTATATAATATAATAATGGACACACAGTCCCACCTCCTGCACTGACACGTCCCACAGTTCTATATAAGATATAATAATGAACACACAGTCCCACCTCCGGTACTGACACATCCCACAGTTATATATAATATATAATAATGGACACACAGTCCCACCTCCTGTACTGACACGTCCACAGTTATATATAATATATAATAATGGACACACAGTCCCACCTCCTGTCCTGACAAGTCCCACAGTTATATATAATATATAATAATGGACACACAGTCCCACCTCCTGTACTGACACGTCCACAGTTATATATAATATATAATAATGGACACACAGTCCCACCTCCTGTACTGACACATCCCACAGTTATATATAATATATAATAATGGACACACAGTCCCACCTCCTGTACTGACATGTCCCACAGTTATATAATATAATAATGGACACACAGTCCCACCTCCTGTACTGACATGTCCCACAGTTATATAATATAATAATGGACACACAGTCCCACTTCCTGTACTGACATTTCCCACAGTTATATAATATAATAATGGACACACAGTCCCACCTCCTGTACTGACACATCCCACAGTTATATATAATATATAATAATGGACACACAGTCCCACCTCCTGTACTGACATGTCCCACAGTTATATAATATAATAATGGACACACAGTCCCACCTCCTGTACTGACATGTCCCACAGTTATATAATATAATAATGGACACACAGTCCCACCTCCTGTACTGACACATCCCACTGTTATATATAATATATAATAATGGACACACAGTCCCAGCTCCTGTACTGACACATCCCACAGTTATATATAATATATAATAATGGACACACAGTCCCACCTCCTGTACTGACACATCCCACAGTTATATAATATAATAATGGACACACAGTACCACCTCCTGTACTGACACGTCCCACAATTACATATAATATATAATAATGGACACACAGTCCCACCTCCTGTACTGACACGTCCCACAGTTATATATAAGATATAATAATGGACACACAGTCCCACCTCCTGTACTGACACGTCCCACAGTTATATATAATATATAATAATGGACACACAGTCCCACCTCCTGTCCTGACACGTCCCACAGTTATATAATATAATAATGGACACACAGTCCCACCTCCTGTACTGACAGCTCCCACAGTTATATATAATATATAATAATGGACACACAGTCCCATCTCCTGTACTGACACGTCCCACAGTTATATATAATATATAATAATGGACACACAGTCCCATCTCCTGTACTGACACGTCCCACAGTTATATATAATATATAATAATGGACACATAGTCCCACCTCCTGTACTGACACATCCCACACTTATATATAATATATAATAATGGACACACAGTCCCACCTCCTGTACTGACACATCCCACACTTATATATAATATATAATAATGGACACACAGTCCCACCGCCTGTACTGACACATCCCACAGTTATATATAATAATGGACACACAGTCCCACCGCCTGTACTGACACATCCCACAGATATATATAATAAAAAATAATGGACTCACAGTCCCACCTCCTGTACTGACACATCCCACAGTTATATATAATATATGATAATGGACAGGCAGTCCCACCTCCTGTACTGACACATCCCACAGTTATATATAATTTATGATAATGGACACACAGTCCCACCTCCTGTACTGACACTTCCCACAGTTACATACAATATATAATAATGGACACACAGTCCCACCTCCTGTACTGACACGTCCCTCAGTTATATACAATATATAATAATGGACACACAGTCCCACCTCCTGTACTGACACGTCCCACAGTTATATATAATATATAATAATGGACACACAGTCCCACCTCCTGTACTGACACGTCCCACAGTTATATACAATATATAATAATGGACACACAGTCCCACCTCCTGGACTGACACATCCCACAGTTATATGTAATATATAATAATGGACACACGGTCCCACCTCCTGTACTGACACATCCCACAGTTATATATAAT
Source organism: Heterodontus francisci (assembly GCF_036365525.1). Lineage (NCBI taxonomy): Eukaryota > Metazoa > Chordata > Chondrichthyes > Heterodontiformes > Heterodontidae > Heterodontus > Heterodontus francisci. The sequence goes on along the minus strand of NC_090378.1, from coordinate 119,140,861 downwards.
ATATAATAATGGACACACAGTCCCACCTCCTGGACTGACACATCCCACAGTTATATATAATATATAATAATGGACACACCGTCTCACCTCCTGGACTGACACATCCCACAGTTATATATAATATATAATAATGGACACTCAGTCCCACCTCCTGTACTGACACATCCCACAGTTATATATAATAAATAATAATGGACACACAGTCCCACCTCCTGCACTGACACATCCCACAGTTATATATAATATATAATAATGGACACACAGTCCCACCTCCTGCACTGCCACATCCCACAGTTATATATAATATATAATAATGGACACACAGTCCCACCGCCTGTACTGACACATCCCACAGATATATATAATAAAAAATAATGGACTCACAGTCCCACCTCCTGTACTGACACATCCCACAGTTATATATAATATATAATAATGGACACACTGACCCACCTCCTGTACTGACACATCCCACAGTTATATATAATATATAATAATGGACACACAGCCCCACCTCATGTACTGACACATCCCACAGATATATATAATAAAAAATAATGGACTCACAGTCCCACCTCCTGTACTGACACATCCCACAGTTATATACAATATATAATAATGGACACACAGTTCCACCTCCTGGACTGACACGTCCCACAGTTATATACAATATATAATAATGGACACACAGTCCCACCTCCTGGACTGACACATCCCACAGTTATATGTAATATATAATAATGGACACACGGTCCCACCTCCTGTACTGACACATCCCACAGCTATATATAATATATAATAATGGACACACAGTCCCACCTCCTGGACTGACACATCCCACAGTTATATATAATATATAATAATGGACACACAGTCCCACCTCCTGGACTGACACATCCCACAGTGATATATAATATATAATAATGGACACACAGTCCCACCTCCTGTACTGACATGTCCCACAGTTATATAATATAATAATGGACACACAGTCCCACCTCCTGTACTGACATGTCCCACAGTTATATAATATAATAATGGACACACAGTCCCACCTCCTGTACTGACACATCCCACTGTTATATATAATATATAATAATGGACACACAGTCCCACCTCCTGTACTGACATGTCCCACAGTTATATAATATAATAATGGACACACAGTCCCACCTCCTGTACTGACACATCCCACTGTTATATATAATATATAATAATGGACACACAGTCCCAGCTCCTGTACTGACACATCCCACAGTTATATATAATATATAATAATGGACACACAGTCCCACCTCCTGTACTGACATGTCCCACAGTTATATAATATAATAATGGACACACAGTCCCACCTCCTGTACTGACACATCCCACTGTTATATATAATATATAATAATGGACACACAGTCCCACCTCCTGTACTGACATGTCCCACAGTTATATAATATAATAATGGACACACAGTCCCACCTCCTGTACTGACACATCCCACTGTTATATATAATATATAATAATGGACACACAGTCCCAGCTCCTGTACTGACACATCCCACAGTTATATATAATATATAATAATGGACACACAGTCCCACCTCCTTTACTGACACATCCCACAGTTATATAATATAATAATGGACACACAGTACCACCTCCTGTACTGACACGTCCCACAATTACATATAATATATAATAATGGACACAAAGTCCCACCTCCTGTACTGACACGTCCCACAGTTATATATAAGATATAATAATGGACACACAGTCCCACCTCCTGTACTGACACGTCCCACAGTTATATATAATATATAATAATGGACACACAGTCCCACCTCCTGTCCTGACACGTCCCACAGTTATATAATATAATAATGGACACACAGTCCCACTTCCTGTACTGACACCTCCCACAGTTATATATAATATATAATAATGGACACACAGTCCCATCTCCTGTACTGACATGTCCCACAGTTATATATAATATATAATAATGGACACACAGTCCCATCTCCTGTACTGACACGTCCCACAGTTATATATAATATATAATAATGGACACATAGTCCCACCTCCTGTACTGACACATCCCACACTTATATATAATATATAATAATGGACACACAGTCCCACCTCCTGTACTGACACATCCCACACTTATATATAATATATAATAATGGACACACAGTCCCACCGCCTGTACTGACACATCCCACAGATATATATAATAAAAAATAATGGTCTCACAGTCCCACCTCCTGTACTGACACATCCCACAGTTATATATAATATATAATAATGGACACACAGTCCCACCGCCTGTACTGACACATCCCACAGATATATATAATAAAAAATAATGGACTCACAGTCCCACCTCCTGTACTGACACATCCCACAGTTATATATAATATCTGATAATGGACACGCAGTCCCACCTCCTGTACTGACACATCCCACAGTTATATATAATTTATGATAATGGACACACAGTCCCACCTCCTGTACTGACACTTCCCACAGTTACATACAATATATAATAATGGACACACAGTCCCACCTCCTGTACTGACACGTCCCACAGTTATATACAATATATAATAATGGACACACAGTCCCACCTCCTGTACTGACACGTCCCACAGTTATATATAATATATAATAATGGACACACAGTCCCACCTCCTGTACTGACACTTCCCACAGTTATATACAATATATAATAATGGACACACAGTCCCACCTCCTGGACTGACACATCCCACAGTTATATAATATAATAATGGACACACAGTACCACCTCCTGTACTGACACGTCCCACAATTACATATAATATATAATAATGGACACAAAGTCCCACCTCCTGTACTGACACGTCCCACAGTTATATATAAGATATAATAATGGACACACAGTCCCACCTCCTGTACTGACACGTCCCACAGTTATATATAATATATAATAATGGACACACAGTCCCACCTCCTGTCCTGACACGTCCCACAGTTATATAATATAATAATGGACACACAGTCCCACCTCCTGTACTGACACCTCCCACAGTTATATATAATATATAATAATGGACACACAGTCCCATCTCCTGTACTGACACGTCCCACAGTTATATATAATATATAATAATGGACACACAGTCCCATCTCCTGTACTGACACGTCCCACAGTTATATATAATATATAATAATGGACACATAGTCCCACCTCCTGTACTGACACATCCCACACTTATATATAATATATAATAATGGACACACAGTCCCACCTCCTGTACTGACACATCCCACACTTATATATAATATATAATAATGGACACACAGTCCCACCGCCTGTACTGACACATCCCACAGATATATATAATAAAAAATAATGGACTCACAGTCCCACCTCCTGTACTGACACATCCCACAGTTATATATAATATATAATAATGGACACACAGTCCCACCGCCTGTACTGACACATCCCACAGATATATATAATAAAAAATAATGGACTCACAGTCCCACCTCCTGTACTGACACATCCCACAGTTATATATAATATATGATAATGGACACGCAGTCCCACCTCCTGTACTGACACATCCCACAGTTATATATAATTTATGATAATGGACACACAGTCCCACCTCCTGTACTGACACTTCCCACAGTTACATACAATATATAATAATGGACACACAGTCCCACCTCCTGTACTGACACGTCCCACAGTTATATACAATATATAATAATGGACACACAGTCCCACCTCCTGTACTGACACGTCCCACAGTTATATATAATATATAATAATGGACACACAGTCCCACCTCCTGTACTGACACGTCCCACAGTTATATACAATATATAATAATGGACACACAGTCCCACCTCCTGGACTGACACATCCCACAGTTATATGTAATATATAATAATGGACACACGGTCCCACCTCCTGTACTGACACATCCCACAGTTATATATAATATATAATAATGGACACACAGTCCCACCTCCTGGACTGACACATCCCACAGTTATATATAATATATAATAATGGACACACCGTCTCACCTCCTGGACTGACACATCCCACAGTTATATATAATATATAATAATGGACACTCAGTCCCACCTCCTGTACTGACACATCCCACAGTTATATATAATAAATAATAATGGACACACAGTCCCACCTCCTGCACTGACACATCCCACAGTTATATATAATATATAATAATGGACACACAGTCCCACCTCCTGCACTGCCACATCCCACAGTTATATATAATATATAATAATGGACACACAGTCCCACCGCCTGTACTGACACATCCCACAGATATATATAATAAAAAATAATGGACTCACAGTCCCACCTCCTGTACTGACACATCCCACAGTTATATATAATATATAATAATGGACACACTGACCCACCTCCTGTACTGACACATCCCACAGTTATATATAATATATAATAATGGACACACAGCCCCACCTCATGTACTGACACATCCCACAGATATATATAATAAAAAATAATGGACTCACAGTCCCACCTCCTGTACTGACACATCCCACAGTTATATACAATATATAATAATGGACACACAGTCCCACCTCCTGGACTGACACATCCCACAGTTATATACAATATATAATAATGGACACACAGCCCCACCTCATGTACTGACACATCCCACAGATATATATAATAAAAAATAATGGACTCACAGTCCCACCTCCTGTACTGACACATCCCACAGTTATATACAATATATAATAATGGACACACAGCCCCACCTCATGTACTGACACATCCCACAGATATATATAATAAAAAATAATGGACTCACAGTCCCACCTCCTGTACTGACACATCCCACAGTTATATACAATATATAATAATGGACACACAGTCCCACCTCCTGGACTGACACATCCCACAGTTATATATAATATATAATAATGGACACACAGTCCCACCTCCTGTACTGACACATCCCACAGTTATATATAATATATAATAATGGACACACAGCCCCACCTCATGTACTGACACATCCCACAGATATATATAATAAAAAATAATGGACTCACAGTCCCACCTCCTGTACTGACACATCCCACAGTTATATACAATATATAATAATGGACACACAGTCCCACCTCCTGGACTGACACATCCCACAGTTATATATAATATATAATAATGGACACACAGCCCCACCTCATGTACTGACACATCCCACAGATATATATAATAAAAAATAATGGACTCACAGTCCCACCTCCTGGACTGACACGTCCCACAGTTATATACAATATATAATAATGGACACACAGTCCCACCTCCTGGACTGACACATCCCACAGTTATATATAATATATAATAATGGACACACAGTCCCACCTCCTGTACTGACACGTCCCACAGTTATATATAATATATAATAATGGACACACAGTCCCACCTCCTGTACTGACACGTCCCACAGTTATATACAAAATATAATAATGGACACACAGTCCCACCTCCTGGACTGACACATCCCACAGTTATATGTAATATATAATAATGGACACACGGTCCCACCTCCTGTACTGACACATCCCACAGTTATATATAATATATAATAATGGACACACAGTCCCACCTCCTGGACTGACACATCCCACAGTTATATATAATATATAATAATGGACACACCGTCTCACCTCCTGGACTGACACATCCCACAGTTATATATAATATATAATAATGGACACTCAGTCCCACCTCCTGTACTGACACATCCCACAGTTATATATAATAAATAATAATGGACACACAGTCCCACCTCCTGCACTGACACATCCCACAGTTATATATAATATATAATAATGGACACACAGTCCCACCTCCTGCACTGCCACATCCCACAGTTATATATAATATATAATAATGGACACACAGTCCCACCGCCTGTACTGACACATCCCACAGATATATATAATAAAAAATAATGGACTCACAGTCCCACCTCCTGTACTGACACATCCCACAGTTATATATAATATATAATAATGGACACACTGACCCACCTCCTGTACTGACACATCCCACAGTTATATATAATATATAATAATGGACACACAGCCCCACCTCATGTACTGACACATCCCACAGATATATATAATAAAAAATAATGGACTCACAGTCCCACCTCCTGTACTGACACATCCCACAGTTATATACAATATATAATAATGGACACACAGTTCCACCTCCTGGACTGACACGTCCCACAGTTATATACAATATATAATAATGGACACACAGTCCCACCTCCTGGACTGACACATCCCACAGTTATATGTAATATATAATAATGGACGCACGGTCCCACCTCCTGTACTGACACATCCCACAGCTATATATAATATATAATAATGGACACACAGTCCCACCTCCTGGACTGACATATCCCACAGTTATATATAATATATAATAATGGACACACAGTCCCACCTCCTGGACTGACACATCCCACAGTTATATATAATATATAATAATGGACACACAGTCCCACCTCCTGTACTGACATGTCCCACAGTTATATAATATAATAATGGACACACAGTCCCACCTCCTGTACTGACATGTCCCACAGTTATATAATATAATAATGGACACACAGTCCCACCTCCTGTACTGACACATCCCACTGTTATATATAATATATAATAATGGACACACAGTCCCACCTCCTGTACTGACATGTCCCACAGTTATATAATATAATAATGGACACACAGTCCCACCTCCTGTACTGACACATCCCACTGTTATATATAATATATAATAATGGACACACAGTCCCAGCTCCTGTACTGACACATCCCACAGTTATATATAATATATAATAATGGACACACAGTCCCACCTCCTGTACTGACATGTCCCACAGTTATATAATATAATAATGGACACACAGTCCCACCTCCTGTACTGACACATCCCACTGTTATATATAATATATAATAATGGACACACAGTCCCACCTCCTGTACTGACACATCCCACTGTTATATATAATATATAATAATGGACACACAGTCCCAGCTCCTGTACTGACACATCCCACAGTTATATATAATATATAATAATGGACACACAGTCCCACCTCCTTTACTGACACATCCCACAGTTATATAATATAATAATGGACACACAGTCCCAGCTCCTGTACTGACACATCCCACAGTTATATATAATATATAATAATGGACACACAGTCCCACCTCCTGTACTGACATGTCCCACAGTTATATAATATAATAATGGACACACAGTCCCACCTCCTGGACTGACATATCCCACAGTTATATATAATATATAATAATGGACACACAGTCCCACCTCCTGGACTGACACATCCCACAGTTATATATAATATATAATAATGGACACACAGTCCCACCTCCTGTACTGACATGTCCCACAGTTATATAATATAATAATGGACACACAGTCCCACCTCCTGTACTGACATGTCCCACAGTTATATAATATAATAATGGACACACAGTCCCACCTCCTGTACTGACACATCCCACTGTTATATATAATATATAATAATGGACACACAGTCCCACCTCCTGTACTGACATGTCCCACAGTTATATAATATAATAATGGACACACAGTCCCACCTCCTGTACTGACACATCCCACTGTTATATATAATATATAATAATGGACACACAGTCCCAGCTCCTGTACTGACACATCCCACAGTTATATATAATATATAATAATGGACACACAGTCCCACCTCCTGTACTGACATGTCCCACAGTTATATAATATAATAATGGACACACAGTCCCACCTCCTGTACTGACACATCCCACTGTTATATATAATATATAATAATGGACACACAGTCCCACCTCCTGTACTGACACATCCCACTGTTATATATAATATATAATAATGGACACACAGTCCCAGCTCCTGTACTGACACATCCCACAGTTATATATAATATATAATAATGGACACACAGTCCCACCTCCTTTACTGACACATCCCACAGTTATATAATATAATAATGGACACACAGTCCCAGCTCCTGTACTGACACATCCCACAGTTATATATAATATATAATAATGGACACACAGTCCCACCTCCTTTACTGATACATCCCACAGTTATATAATATAATAATGGACACACAGTCCCACCTCCTGTACTGACACATCCCACTGTTATATATAATATATAATAATGGACACACAGTCCCAGCTCCTGTACTGACACATCCCACAGTTATATATAATATATAATAATGGACACACAGTCCCACCTCCTTTACTGACACATCCCACAGTTATATAATATAATAATGGACACACAGTACCACCTCCTGTACTGACACGTCCCACAATTACATATAATATATAATAATGGACACAAAGTCCCACCTCCTGTACTGACACGTCCCACAGTTATATATAAGATATAATAATGGACACACAGTCCCACCTCCTGTACTGACACGTCCCACAGTTATATATAATATATAATAATGGACACACAGTCCCACCTCCTGTCCTGACACGTCCCACAGTTATATAATATAATAATGGACACACAGTCCCACTTCCTGTACTGACACCTCCCACAGTTATATATAATATATAATAATGGACACACAGTCCCATCTCCTGTACTGACACGTCCCACAGTTATATATAATATATAATAATGGACACACAGTCCCACCTCCTGTACTGACACATCCCACAGTTATATATAATATATGATAATGGACACGCAGTCCCACCTCCTGTACTGACACATCCCACAGTTATATATAATTTATGATAATGGACACACAGTCCCACCTCCTGTACTGACACTTCCCACAGTTACATACAATATATAATAATGGACACACAGTCCCACCTCCTGTACTGACACGTCCCACAGTTATATACAATATATAATAATGGACACACAGTCCCACCTCCTGTACTGACACGTCCCACAGTTATATATAATATATAATAATGGACACACAGTCCCACCTCCTGTACTGACACGTCCCACAGTTATATACAATATATAATAATGGACACACAGTCCCACCTCCTGGACTGACACATCCCACAGTTATATGTAATATATAATAATGGACACACGGTCCCACCTCCTGTACTGACACATCCCACAGTTATATATAATATATAATAATGGACACACAGTCCCACCTCCTGGACTGACACATCCCACAGTTATATATAATATATAATAATGGACACACCGTCTCACCTCCTGGACTGACACATCCCACAGTTATATATAATATATAATAATGGACACTCAGTCCCACCTCCTGTACTGACACATCCCACAGTTATATATAATAAATAATAATGGACACACAGTCCCACCTCCTGCACTGACACATCCCACAGTTATATATAATATATAATAATGGACACACAGTCCCACCTCCTGCACTGCCACATCCCACAGTTATATATAATATATAATAATGGACACACAGTCCCACCGCCTGTACTGACACATCCCACAGATATATATAATAAAAAATAATGGACTCACAGTCCCACCTCCTGTACTGACACATCCCACAGTTATATATAATATATAATAATGGACACACTGACCCACCTCCTGTACTGACACATCCCACAGTTATATATAATATATAATAATGGACACACAGCCCCACCTCATGTACTGACACATCCCACAGATATATATAATAAAAAATAATGGACTCACAGTCCCACCTCCTGTACTGACACATCCCACAGTTATATACAATATATAATAATGGACACACAGTCCCACCTCCTGGACTGACACGTCCCACAGTTATATACAATATATAATAATGGACACACAGTCCCACCTCCTGGACTGACACATCCCACAGTTATATATAATATATAATAATGGACACACAGTCCCACCTCCTGTACTGACACGTCCCACAGTTATATATAATATATAATAATGGACACACAGTCCCACCTCCTGTACTGACACGTCCCACAGTTATATATAATATATAATAATGGACACACAGTCCCACCTCCTGGACTGACACATCCCACAGTTATATGTAATATATAATAATGGACACACGGTCCCACCTCCTGTACTGACACATCCCACAGTTATATATAATATATAATAATGGACACACAGTCCCACCTCCTGGACTGACACATCCCACAGTTATATATAATATATAATAATGGACACACCGTCTCACCTCCTGGACTGACACATCCCACAGTTACATATAATATATAATAATGGACACACAGTCCCACCTCCTGGACTGACACATCCCACAGTTATATGTAATATATAATAATGGACACACGGTCCCACCTCCTGTACTGACACATCCCACAGTTATATATAATATATAATAATGGACACTCAGTCCCACCTCCTGTACTGACACATCCCACAGTTATATATAATAAATAATAATGGACACACAGTCCCACCTCCTGCACTGACACATCCCACAGTTATATATAATATATAATAATGGACACACAGTCCCACCTCCTGCACTGCCACATCCCACAGTTATATATAATATATAATAATGGACACACAGTCCCACCGCCTGTACTGACACATCCCACAGATATATATAATAAAAAATAATGGACTCACAGTCCCACCTCCTGTACTGACACATCCCACAGTTATATATAATAAATAATAATGGACACACAGTCCCACCTCCTGCACTGACACATCCCACAGTTATATATAATATATAATAATGGACACACAGTCCCACCTCCTGTACTGACACATCCCACAGTTATATATAATAAATAATAATGGACACACAGTCCCACCTCCTGCACTGACACATCCCACAGTTATATATAATATATAATAATGGACACACAGTCCCACCTCCTGCACTGCCACATCCCACAGTTATATATAATATATAATAATGGACACACAGTCCCACCTCCTGGACTGACACATCCCACAGTTATATGTAATATATAATAATGGACACACGGTCCCACCTCCTGTACTGACACATCCCACAGTTATATATAATATATAATAATGGACACACAGTCCCACCTCCTGGACTGACACATCCCACAGTTATATATAATATATAATAATGGACACACCGTCTCACCTCCTGGACTGACACATCCCACAGTTACATATAATATATAATAATGGACACACAGTCCCACCTCCTGGACTGACACATCCCACAGTTATATGTAATATATAATAATGGACACACGGTCCCACCTCCTGTACTGACACATCCCACAGTTATATATAATATATAATAATGGACACTCAGTCCCACCTCCTGTACTGACACATCCCACAGTTATATATAATAAATAATAATGGACACACAGTCCCACCTCCTGCACTGACACATCCCACAGTTATATATAATATATAATAATGGACACACAGTCCCACCTCCTGCACTGCCACATCCCACAGTTATATATAATATATAATAATGGACACACAGTCCCACCGCCTGTACTGACACATCCCACAGATATATATAATAAAAAATAATGGACTCACAGTCCCACCTCCTGTACTGACACATCCCACAGTTATATATAATATATAATAATGGACACACTGACCCACCTCCTGTACTGACACATCCCACAGTTATATATAATATATAATAATGGACACACAGCCCCACCTCATGTACTGACACATCCCACAGATATATATAATAAAAAATAATGGACTCACAGTCCCACCTCCTGTACTGACACATCCCACAGTTATATACAATATATAATAATGGACACACAGTTCCACCTCCTGGACTGACACGTCCCACAGTTATATACAATATATAATAATGGACACACAGTCCCACCTCCTGGACTGACACATCCCACAGTTATATGTAATATATAATAATGGACGCACGGTCCCACCTCCTGTACTGACACATCCCACAGCTATATATAATATATAATAATGGACACACAGTCCCACCTCCTGGACTGACATATCCCACAGTTATATATAATATATAATAATGGACACACAGTCCCACCTCCTGGACTGACACATCCCACAGTTCTATATAATATATAATAATGGACACACAGTCCCACCTCCTGTACTGACATGTCCCACAGTTATATAATATAATAATGGACACACAGTCCCACCTCCTGTACTGACACATCCCACAGTTATATATAATATATAATAATGGACACACAGTCCCACCTCCTGTACTGACATGTCCCACAGTTATATAATATAATAATGGACACACAGTCCCACCTCCTGTACTGACACATCCCACTGTTATATATAATATATAATAATGGACACACAGTCCCAGCTCCTGTACTGACACATCCCACAGTTATATATAATATATAATAATGGACACACAGTCCCACCTCCTGTACTGACATGTCCCACAGTTATATAATATAATAATGGACACACAGTCCCACCTCCTGTACTGACACATCCCACTGTTATATATAATATATAATAATGGACACACAGTCCCACCTCCTGTACTGACACATCCCACTGTTATATATAATATATAATAATGGACACACAGTCCCAGCTCCTGTACTGACACATCCCACAGTTATATATAATATATAATAATGGACACACAGTCCCACCTCCTTTACTGACACATCCCACAGTTATATAATATAATAATGGACACACAGTCCCAGCTCCTGTACTGACACATCCCACAGTTATATATAATATATAATAATGGACACACAGTCCCACCTCCTTTACTGATACATCCCACAGTTATATAATATAATAATGGACACACAGTCCCACCTCCTGTACTGACACATCCCACTGTTATATATAATATATAATAATGGACACACAGTCCCAGCTCCTGTACTGACACATCCCACAGTTATATATAATATATAATAATGGACACACAGTCCCACCTCCTTTACTGACACATCCCACAGTTATATAATATAATAATGGACACACAGTACCACCTCCTGTACTGACACGTCCCACAATTACATATAATATATAATAATGGACACAAAGTCCCACCTCCTGTACTGACACGTCCCACAGTTATATATAAGATATAATAATGGACACACAGTCCCACCTCCTGTACTGACACGTCCCACAGTTATATATAATATATAATAATGGACACACAGTCCCACCTCCTGTCCTGACACGTCCCACAGTTATATAATATAATAATGGACACACAGTCCCACTTCCTGTACTGACACCTCCCACAGTTATATATAATATATAATAATGGACACACAGTCCCATCTCCTGTACTGACACGTCCCACAGTTATATATAATATATAATAATGGACACACAGTCCCATCTCCTGTACTGACACGTCCCACAGTTATATATAATATATAATAATGGACACATAGTCCCACCTCCTGTACTGACACATCCCACACTTATATATAATATATAATAATGGACACACAGTCCCACCTCCTGTACTGACACATCCCACTGTTATATATAATATATAATAATGGACACACAGTCCCAGCTCCTGTACTGACACATCCCACAGTTATATGTAATATATAATAATGGACACACAGTCCCACCTCCTGTACTGACATGTCCCACAGTTATATAATATAATAATGGACACACAGTCCCACCTCCTGTACTGACACATCCCACTGTTATATATAATATATAATAATGGACACACAGTCCCACCTCCTGTACTGACACATCCCACTGTTATATATAATATATAATAATGGACACACAGTCCCAGCTCCTGTACTGACACATCCCACAGTTATATATAATATATAATAATGGACACACAGTCCCACCTCCTTTACTGACACATCCCACAGTTATATAATATAATAATGGACACACAGTCCCAGCTCCTGTACTGACACATCCCACAGTTATATATAATATATAATAATGGACACACAGTCCCACCTCCTTTACTGATACATCCCACAGTTATATAATATAATAATGGACACACAGTCCCACCTCCTGTACTGACACATCCCACTGTTATATATAATATATAATAATGGACACACAGTCCCAGCTCCTGTACTGACACATCCCACAGTTATATATAATATATAATAATGGACACACAGTCCCACCTCCTTTACTGACACATCCCACAGTTATATAATATAATAATGGACACACAGTACCACCTCCTGTACTGACACGTCCCACAATTACATATAATATATAATAATGGACACAAAGTCCCACCTCCTGTACTGACACGTCCCACAGTTATATATAAGATATAATAATGGACACACAGTCCCACCTCCTGTACTGACACGTCCCACAGTTATATATAATATATAATAATGGACACACAGTCCCACCTCCTGTCCTGACACGTCCCACAGTTATATAATATAATAATGGACACACAGTCCCACTTCCTGTACTGACACCTCCCACAGTTATATATAATATATAATAATGGACACACAGTCCCATCTCCTGTACTGACACGTCCCACAGTTATATATAATATATAATAATGGACACACAGTCCCATCTCCTGTACTGACACGTCCCACAGTTATATATAATATATAATAATGGACACATAGTCCCACCTCCTGTACTGACACATCCCACACTTATATATAATATATAATAATGGACACACAGTCCCACCTCCTGTACTGACACATCCCACACTTATATATAATATATAATAATGGACACACAGTCCCACCGCCTGTACTGACACATCCCACAGATATATATAATAAAAAATAATGGTCTCACAGTCCCACCTCCTGTACTGACACATCCCACAGTTATATATAATATATAATAATGGACACACAGTCCCACCGCCTGTACTGACACATCCCACAGATATATATAATAAAAAATAATGGACTCACAGTCCCACCTCCTGTACTGACACATCCCACAGTTATATATAATTTATGATAATGGACACACAGTCCCACCTCCTGTACTGACACTTCCCACAGTTACATACAATATATAATAATGGACACACAGTCCCACCTCCTGTACTGACACGTCCCACAGTTATATACAATATATAATAATGGACACACAGTCCCACCTCCTGTACTGACACGTCCCACAGTTATATATAATATATAATAATGGACACACAGTCCCACCTCCTGTACTGACACTTCCCACAGTTATATACAATATATAATAATGGACACACAGTCCCACCTCCTGGACTGACACATCCCACAGTTATATAATATAATAATGGACACACAGTACCACCTCCTGTACTGACACGTCCCACAATTACATATAATATATAATAATGGACACAAAGTCCCACCTCCTGTACTGACACGTCCCACAGTTATATATAAGATATAATAATGGACACACAGTCCCACCTCCTGTCCTGACACGTCCCACAGTTATATAATATAATAATGGACACACAGTCCCACCTCCTGTACTGACACCTCCCACAGTTATATATAATATATAATAATGGACACACAGTCCCATCTCCTGTACTGACACGTCCCACAGTTATATATAATATATAATAATGGACACACAGTCCCATCTCCTGTACTGACACGTCCCACAGTTATATATAATATATAATAATGGACACACAGTCCCACCGCCTGTACTGACACATCCCACAGATATATATAATAAAAAATAATGGACTCACAGTCCCACCTCCTGTACTGACACATCCCACAGTTATATATAATATATAATAATGGACACACAGTCCCACCGCCTGTACTGACACATCCCACAGATATATATAATAAAAAATAATGGACTCACAGTCCCACCTCCTGTACTGACACATCCCACAGTTATATATAATATATGATAATGGACACGCAGTCCCACCTCCTGTACTGACACATCCCACAGTTATATATAATTTATGATAATGGACACACAGTCCCACCTCCTGTACTGACACTTCCCACAGTTACATACAATATATAATAATGGACACACAGTCCCACCTCCTGTACTGACACGTCCCACAGTTATATACAATATATAATAATGGACACACAGTCCCACCTCCTGGACTGACACATCCCACAGTTATATGTAATATATAATAATGGACACACGGTCCCACCTCCTGTACTGACACATCCCACAGTTATATATAATATATAATAATGGACACACAGTCCCACCTCCTGGACTGACACATCCCACAGTTATATATAATATATAATAATGGACACACCGTCTCACCTCCTGGACTGACACATCCCACAGTTATATATAATATATAATAATGGACACTCTGTCCCACCTCCTGTACTGACACATCCCACAGTTATATATAATAAATAATAATGGACACACAGTCCCACCTCCTGCACTGACACATCCCACAGTTATATATAATATATAATAATGGACACACAGTCCCACCTCCTGCACTGCCACATCCCATAGTTATATATAATATATAATAATGGACACACAGTCCCACCGCCTGTACTGACACATCCCACAGATATATATAATAAAAAATAATGGACTCACAGTCCCACCTCCTGTACTGACACATCCCACAGTTATATATAATTTATGATAATGGACACACAGTCCCACCTCCTGTACTGACACTTCCCACAGTTACATACAATATATAATAATGGACACACAGTCCCACCTCCTGTACTGACAAGTCCCACAGTTATATACAATATATAATAATGGACACACAGTCCCACCTCCTGTACTGACACGTCCCACAGTTATATATAATATATAATAATGGACACACAGTCCCACCTCCTGTACTGACACTTCCCACAGTTATATACAATATATAATAATGGACACACAGTCCCACCTCCTGGACTGACACATCCCACAGTTATATAATATAATAATGGACACACAGTACCACCTCCTGTACTGACACGTCCCACAATTACATATAATATATAATAATGGACACAAAGTCCCACCTCCTGTACTGACACGTCCCACAGTTATATATAAGATATAATAATGGACACACAGTCCCACCTCCTGTCCTGACACGTCCCACAGTTATATAATATAATAATGGACACACAGTCCCACCTCCTGTACTGACACCTCCCACAGTTATATATAATATATAATAATGGACACACAGTCCCATCTCCTGTACTGACACGTCCCACAGTTATATATAATATATAATAATGGACACACTGTCCCATCTCCTGTACTGACACGTCCCACAGTTATATATAATATATAATAATGGACACACAGTCCCACCGCCTGTACTGACACATCCCACAGATATATATAATAAAAAATAATGGACTCACAGTCCCACCTCCTGTACTGACACATCCCACAGTTATATATAATATATAATAATGGACACACAGTCCCACCGCCTGTACTGACACATCCCACAGATATATATAATAAAAAATAATGGACTCACAGTCCCACCTCCTGTACTGACACATCCCACAGTTATATATAATATATGATAATGGACACGCAGTCCCACCTCCTGTACTGACACATCCCACAGTTATATATAATTTATGATAATGGACACACAGTCCCACCTCCTGTACTGACACTTCCCACAGTTACATACAATATATAATAATGGACACACAGTCCCACCTCCTGTACTGACACGTCCCACAGTTATATACAATATATAATAATGGACACACAGTCCCACCTCCTGGACTGACACATCCCACAGTTATATGTAATATATAATAATGGACACACGGTCCCACCTCCTGTACTGACACATCCCACAGTTATATATAATATATAATAATGGACACACAGTCCCACCTCCTGGACTGACACATCCCACAGTTATATATAATATATAATAATGGACACACCGTCTCACCTCCTGGACTGACACATCCCACAGTTATATATAATATATAATAATGGACACTCTGTCCCACCTCCTGTACTGACACATCCCACAGTTATATATAATAAATAATAATGGACACACAGTCCCACCTCCTGCACTGACACATCCCACAGTTATATATAATATATAATAATGGACACACAGTCCCACCTCCTGCACTGCCACATCCCATAGTTATATATAATATATAATAATGGACACACAGTCCCACCGCCTGTACTGACACATCCCACAGATATATATAATAAAAAATAATGGACTCACAGTCCCACCTCCTGTACTGACACATCCCACAGTTATATATAATATATAATAATGGACACACTGACCCACCTCCTGTACTGACACATCCCACAGTTATATATAATATATAATAATGGACACACAGTCCCACCTCCTGTACTGACACATCCCACAGATATATATAATAAAAAATAATGGACTCACAGTCCCACCTCCTGTACTGACACATCCCACAGTTATATATAATATATAATAATGGACACACAGTTCCACCTCCTGGACTGACACGTCCCACAGTTATATACAATATATAATAATGGACACACAGTCCCACCTCCTGGACTGACACATCCCACAGTTATATGTAATATATAATAATGGACACACGGTCCCACCTCCTGTACTGACACATCCCACAGATATATATAATAAAAAATAATGGACTCACAGTCCCACCTCCTGTACTGACACATCCCACAGTTATATATAATATATAATAATGGACACACAGTCCCACCTCCTGTACTGACACATCCCACAGATATATATAATAAAAAATAATGGACT
Source organism: Heterodontus francisci (assembly GCF_036365525.1). Classification (NCBI taxonomy): domain Eukaryota; kingdom Metazoa; phylum Chordata; class Chondrichthyes; order Heterodontiformes; family Heterodontidae; genus Heterodontus; species Heterodontus francisci. Next base: position 119,122,031 of record NC_090378.1, on the reverse strand, counting down.
CACAGTCCCACCTCCTGTACTGACACATCCCACAGTTATATATAATATATAATAATGGACACACAGTCCCACCTCCTGTACTGACACATCCCACAGATATATATAATAAAAAATAATGGACTCACAGTCCCACCTCCTGTACTGACACATCCCACAGTTATATATAATATATAATAATGGACACACAGTCCCACCTCCTGTACTGACACATCCCACAGATATATATAATAAAAAATAATGGACTCACAGTCCCACCTCCTGTACTGACACATCCCACAGTTATATATAATATATAATAATGGACACACAGTTCCACCTCCTGGACTGACACGTCCCACAGTTATATACAATATATAATAATGGACACACAGTCCCACCTCCTGGACTGACACATCCCACAGTTATATGTAATATATAATAATGGACACACGGTCCCACCTCCTGTACTGACACATCCCACAGTTATATATAATATATAATAATGGACACATAGTCCCACCTCCTGTACTGACAAATCCCACAGTTATATATAATATATAATAATGGACACGCAGTCTCACCTCCTGTACTGACACATCCCACAGTTATATATAATATATAATAATGGACACACAGTCCCACCTCCTGTACTGACAAATCCCACAGTTATATATAATATATAATAATGGACACGCAGTCTCACCTCCTGTACTGACACATCCCACAGTTATATATAATATATAATAATGGACACACAGTCCCACCTCCTGTACTGACAAATCCCACAGTTATATATAATATATAATAATGGACACGCAGTCTCACCTCCTGTACTGACACATCCCACAGTTATATGTAATATATAATAATGGACACACGGTCCCACCTCCTGCACTGACACATCCCACAGTTATATATAATATATAATAATGGACTCACAGTCCCACCTCCTGTACTGACACATCCCACAGTTATATACAATATATAATAATGGACACACAGTCCCACCTCCTGGACTGACAAATCCCACAGTTATATATAATATATAATAATGGACACGCAGTCTCACCTCCTGTACTGACACATCCCACAGTTATATGTAATATATAATAATGGACACACGGTCCCACCTCCTGCACTGACACATCCCACAGTTATATATAATATATAATAATGGACTCACAGTCCCACCTCCTGTACTGACA